>NW_009725487.1:0-5237 GCF_000703405.1 Apaloderma vittatum
GTAGTAGTAGTAGTAGCAGCAGCAGCAGCAGTAGTAGTAGTATCCTCTCCTTTTCTGTCCTATTAACCTGTCTCGATCCACGAGTTTTACTTTCTCTCTCTCCCACCCCAGTTGCAGGGAGGGCAGGGAGTGAGCGAGCAGCTGGGTGGTGTTTAGTTGCCAGCTGGGGCACAAATAGGCACAAATAGGGGAGGCTGTAAATTCAGAAAGATCCCTCCCCAGGGATTCCTTAATATTACAACCACTTTGCTTAATTATGCAAATGTTACTGAGAGTATTAAAAGAACTTCTAATTGTGTGGACCTCATTCTCTATATTCTGGATATATCCAGCTGTTCAGCTGTAATAAGACTGGTTGCTGTAGCAGTAACTTTGTGCTAATTGTGTTCCACATGCCGAAATTTCTGAGCCTTGCTAATCTGCAAAGAGACTACCCATTTTTGTCAATCATAGTTTGAACTATGTACATAAATAATTGGTCCATAGATATGTATTTTAACCCTAATCAGACGTTAGTTCTATAATGATTTCCACTAAAGTGTCTGGAAATAAAACTTCAAATTTTGACTTAAAAGTAATACAAATTAAATAAATCTGTTGACCAAACACAATTCTTTGCAGAATTTTCATTCAAAAAAAATGTTTCCCACCTCAGTTTACAAAAAACCCAACCAAGTAAGTAATGTCAAGGCAACAGATTCCTAAGCCCACACTATCATTAATACTTTGTCTGGAATAGCATAAATAAGTATGAAGATCCCCAAGCACTGTAAAATTTATCTTTGAATCTCACATCAGGAGAGCAGATGGCTTACCTGGAACACAAAATACAAGCAACATCAGTTTAAGTCTGAATTATTTTAAAGTGTTTAGCTGAAGGGTTTGATCCAAACTCAACTTCCATACCACATGTGCCTGAATGTAAAAATGATTTACTTATCTGAACAAAAACAGGGAGAAAGTCACGTACTTTGATCTCCCACTCTGCACAAATGTTTTAAAGGCTTCTCTTATAATGAAAGGTCCCTGCATAGTTCATCATTTTGTCTGATGTATCAATATACCATGGGATACAGAAACAAATTACATCATCTCTAACAGATTTGTATTATTTTATGATTATAAATTTACCTTATCCAAGAGATTTACATCTAGGATAGTGTTTGAATTTCCACTATGGCTTTTGCACCTTGCATCAGGCAAAGAGAAGGGTGTGTTCAGAAGAAAGCCCAAGAAAAGTTGCTGACCACAGCAAAGGTCAGTGAAGAAATTTGTGTCATGTCACAGTGAACAAGCTCTTCAGCAAGAAAGGGGATAAATTACTGCATACATGTACATAGACTAATGGAAGATAATTTGGAATGAAGATGAATTGTTTCCCTGATATGTCATGTTTGCTGGCCACAGGCTGCCTGCCCAGCTGCCACAGTCCCGCCAAATAGCCTCTTAGGGCCATGTGAAAAATTGAGGCGTTATCTCTTCGTGTGCCCATTATGGTGACTTCCAAATATTTTAGCTTACACTATGTCCCTGTCACTACATGCAGCTAAGACTGTCCGTAAGGCTTCCCGTACTATGAAGATCTCCATATCCCTAAGCAGAAAGTTTTCAAATTCAAAAGGTCTGGGAAGATGGAAAAGCTGGCAAATAAATAAGAAAGATAATGTCTAGAGAACTCCAGTATTCATTCTGTAAGGATCACTTTTCTTTAAGAAGACTGGAATTTAGTGAAGCTGTCATTCTAAAACATCTGCCTCCGCCTCGGCAGGGTCCCTGTCTGAGACTGCTGGGCAATGCGTGGCATCAGTGAGGCAACTTTCGGACCCACATTCATCACAGCTAACAATACAACGGACTCATCTGCAGAGCCTTGGTTTCCCCACTGACTTGCACCTTTCTTCTAGCTCCCATGAAACTATTCACTGCCTGTATGATGATCCTAGAGAAAAGGATAATGAGGCCATTCCTCTATCCTGTAAAAGCACTTTCATCCCAGAGGCAGCAGCATCTACTATGGCCTGAATTGTCCTTACAAGACTAGGAACTGTCTTTTAGAAAAATGAGAAGTCTTCTCAAAGGAATGTTGAAGGTTGGAGTCTCGTCCAGACAAAAACATACAGGAGCAAGCAAGTTAAAGTATATATTTGTCCCTAGCATCTCCTAGGGCTCAGTTTTGGGGCCAGTCTTGTTTAAATCTTTATCAATGATCTCGGAGAGGGGATTGAGTTCACCCTCAGTAAGTTTGCAGATAACACCGAGTTGCATGAGACTGTTGATCTGCCTGAGGGTAGGAAGGCTCTGCAGAGGGACCTGGACAGGTTGGATTGATGGGGCAAGGACATTTGTACGAGGTTTAGCAAGGCCAGATGTTGGGTCCTGTGCTTCAGTCACAACAGCCCCTGGCAACGCTACAGTCTTGGAGAGGAGTGGCTGGAAAGCTGCCCCACAGAAAGTATCTGTTGATGAGCAGCCACCTGTACATGCCCAGCAATATGCCCAGGTGGCCAAGAAGGCCAATGGCATCCTGGCTTGTATCAGGAATAGTGTGTCCAGAAGGAGGAGGGAAATAATTGTGCCACTGCACTCGACGCTGGTGAGGCCGCAGCTTGAGTACTGTGTCCAATTTCGGGCCTCTCACAGCAAGAAAGGCATTGAGGTGCTGAAGTGGGTCCAGAGAAGGGCAACAAAGCTGGTGAACGATCTGCAGAGGAGCAGCCGAGGGAACTGCAACTGTTTAGCCTGCAGAAAAGGAGGCTCAGGGTAGACCTTATTGGTCTCTACAGCTGCCTGAAAGGAAGCTGTAGTGAGGTGGGTGTTGGCCTCTTCTCCCAAGTAACTAGTGATAGGACAAAAGGAAATGGACTCAAGCTGCACCAGAGGAGGTTTGGATTGGATATTAGGAAAAATTTCTTTACTGAAAGAGTGGTAAAGCATTGGAACAGGCTGCCCAGGGAAGTGGTGGAGTCACCATCCCTAGAGGTGTTTAAGGTAGTATTAGGTTGACAGTTGGACTTGATGACCTTAAGGTCTTTTCCAGCCTTAATGATTCTATAGATTCTATGATTTCGTAAGCTTAAGCACTTGGAAAGTTTTCCTTATTCTTTATACAAAGCTCCTCACAGTCTAGATATCTTGGGGATCTTTGTCATTTACAGAATTGTTCAGCTTTCTGCAGGCAGATAACTGAGATTCACCCAATTGTGTATTAATCGATGCTTGCAAATCATTCTTTGGTCCTGGCAGCACAATTCCCCATGATCATTTGGATGTGTCACAAAAATGATAAAGAACTGGATCCTTGCCTGTAATCTCATTTGAAAAACTAAGTAGTAAATTCACATGTAGCCTGGATTATCCTGTGCCTTTCAGAGCTGGTTCTCCAAATGGTTTGGTGGAAGATTGACTGAATTCTCAGTTCAAGTGTTGCATCTATGTTTATTCTTGCTACCTATTAACTTGTAATAAGCTCTGCACTAGTTTTCACAGCACCTGATCTGAAATCCTACTCTTGCACCAAAAATTTAAATACCAAATTAAATAAGAAGAAACAGCAAAAATGGCAAGAATTTAGAGGGATAGATGCTCCTAGACACCAGTGATATTTTATATGTCCTTGGTGAGCCAGTAGCTCCTTGTGTCACTGGACTACAGAGATGTATGAAGAATTACTAAATTAATGCACATGATATCCATCAAAATCAGAATTTTTATGAGTGTCATGTATTAGTCCCTCTGATCTAATAGCACAGTTGCAGAATGTAATTAGTAGCTCTGTCAGCAGGAGTCTACATTTGTCAAATCATCACTACATCAAAATTGACTTTACGTGTGCATCTCATACAATCACAGAGACCAGGTTCTTGCATACATTCAGGTAACAAATACAGCCTTCCTGTACAGGCAGTCCTACTGACATTTTTTACGTGCTCCAAGACTTACGGTGACATAGACCACCTAGTTAAGGTTAAAAGGCATCTGGACCTAAGCACTATGTAGTGCTCCTCATTGTTTAGATAAGAGAAGAATAAAAGCACATTGATGCAATACAGATACAAATACCTCCTTAGCCCAAATTATTGTGGACCTCCTCACAAGTACTATGAGAGAAAAATATAAGGATAAGGAGATCAACACAAGAAAAGAGGCATGTAGCAGTGCAGTGGTCAGGGATCTACAGTTCTTAGAATTTAATTGTGTGCAATTTTAAGCAATGACTGGACAGATCGTTAATAATGACTGGTTGTAATTATGACCTCTTCAGAATTAGGACTTGTAATTTGAAGTTTCTAACTGTGCTACTTGCAGAACTGTTTGATCTGTATCCAAATGTACTGCTGCTGCAGTAAGACGTGGCCTTTCAATGCACTGAGTGGTTTGATAGCTTCACTAAGTTTAATGTTGCAACATGAAGTTACTGCTTTTAGTGTAGTTTGTTACTTATGATCCCATACATAAGGCTATCTATACTTACCCATGCTCATAGAACAACGTTATAAACCTTTCCCTTGTAGTGGTAAAGATATGTTACCTTGACATATAATTTAATTAGCATTCTAAGTAATGTGAGGTTTTCTGCTGAATGAATTTGGATGGCTGTCTTACGGTTTAATACCACGCGCATACAGTGCCAAATTCTGCTCTCAGGCTTATAACTTCAAGCTTGCTGGCACTTACTGCATCTTGCTGAAATGAGGCATCTAATTAAGTAAAGCATGTATTTACCCTGATTTCCTTTCCAGTCAATGGAGTGATTTCAGTGGACTAATTAGCCAACTCAAAGATTCCTATTATCCCTTACTGACGACAGAACATACCCAGTAAGCCTGGACCCTGAAATAGGTGAGATGAATCTGAGCCACTGACCTAAGACGTCCTTATATGCCTTAGGACAGACCTCAGCCCTTAATATTCGAACTGTTCATTTGCAGAATATTCATAGATTTAACAAATTAACTCACAGAATATTCAGAGTTTATCTCAGGTTGCTCTGCAGCTGGTGATGTTGGTCACAACTTGGTATACAGATACTTCTTTCTTCTTTCTACTTCTTATAAATCTAAATTGAAAGGGGAGAATGCATACTATTTTATCTCAGAAAGAAATGTCTTAGTATGAAAAATTTGAGTGTGTTTCCTCAAGGCAAGAAGTCAGCATCGTGTCAAAGATCACTTCATAGTGCATCTAAAAGTAATATTTTGGACTGATACTCGATGGATGGAAAAAATAAAATCCAGCAG
>NW_009725487.1:5268-13250 GCF_000703405.1 Apaloderma vittatum
TGCGGGTTATGTTGGAATTTTCCACTAGAAGTAGGTACCACACAAAAGATGATATTTCAGGCAAACAAAACTAATACTTAACTGATTGGTAAATAGTACTTATGTACTTCAGGGTGCTCTCTGCTTCTTGTCCTCTCTTATGATTGACAGGATGTCAACTAATAAATAGTGAGGTTTGTGTTTTGTGATGTAGACTTGTTTTGATGAAGAACTAGATTGCAGGCACCAGTAGAAACTCCCAGTCACAACTTTTCAGGTGTCTTCTGCCATTTTCTCTCCGGGATGGGTTATGTTTGGCAATCCAGAAATGAACAGAGATATGCTGGTCTTACATCTCCACATAAGCTGATCTCAGGTTTTGAGTGAAGTTGATTCGTATTGCGGAGCCAACCGTTTTATGAATTTCAGGATTGGTGGAATTTCATGGTACAGTCCTCAACAGTTCCTGTCTGGGTATTGCACGTAGTAATTCTTTCTCTTAATGCTATTAGAATAGGCTGAGTTCATACAATTTAACAGTGTCACTTGCAGAGGTCAACTGCCCCCCAAAGAAACAACGTTATGTAAGTGAAAATCTCAAAATATAAAAATGAGTGAAAACACCTCCAATAAAATTAGTATTCCAAAACCAGATGGTAAATTCAAAGCAGAAAGGCAGAGTTTTCTCTAAGGTAAATGTAAAAAGCTGTTATTTGATTTTCAAAAATAAAGCAAGGAGGCCGTTTCTGTAGTTATACAGAAAATGCATTCACCACGCTTTTCTTGGTTTTGAGAAGTCTCCTAGCAGCATCAGCTTACTTGTGAGAAAAATCTTCACCTGTGTTTTTAATTTCATATTATTCGTGTTTTCCAAACAGATAATAAACGAAAGTCTTGGGAAAATCTTTAAAATTTTGGAGAAAATATGTATATATAGATGAAACAGCTAATCATACTTTTTCTTTCCACAGCCCTTGGGTATCCAGTTGTGCTGGAAATACTGCCACATGTATCTACTATTAGTAGAAAGTGAAGAGAATGAAAAATATAAGATATTGGAGACAGTGGACAGAAATAAAAATTGACTGATTTAAGTACCAATTTTGCTCTGGACCACTTTCATGTTTTTAACTTTTAATCAAAAGAATGCGCTTTCCTTCTGATCTTATTGGTGGTGCATGGGGATGTTACATTTACAAAAAAAAAGCCCTCCCCATCTATCTTTTTCATAGATTCATAGAATCATAGAATCATAGAATTGTAGAATGGTTTGAATTGGAAGGAACCTTAAAGATCCTCTAGCGTCACCCCCCTGCTGTGGGCAGGGATACCTCCCACTAGGTTGCTCAAAGCCTTGTTCAAATTGGTCTTGAACCCCTGCTGTGTGGAAATATATTCATTGCTGTCGGTCAGAACTACATTTATAGGTGAAAATGAAACATTTGAAAATAAGGCTCACTTTCTTTCCCAGAAGTGGGAGACCAGAGCATTCCCCTGGACAAGTGAATCAGATACCCACAACGGACTGACTTATGAATGGATAAGAAAAAAGATGTTCTCTTAGAAGGAAGAGGCATAAACCCAGCTGATGCTAGAGGACAGAGCAATACTTCTCCTAATGCAGGCTTTCAGCATTTGGCAATATTTACATTATTTTTGGAGCTCCTCCTGACCATGACAGATTGGATCACTTGCGGCAGCTGGAACCAACTAGTATACAATGGTATGCTAACCAGCATTTAAAACGCCATATATGTCATCCAGTATTTCGAAATAAGTTTTACAGCAGAAACTACTGCGTTCTTTTCCTGTAGAATGAAATTTGTATTTCAATCTGTAGCAGGTCAGATAATGTCTTTGTACCTCTTGGACTTTGATCCTGGGAACACCCTGCAACAACATAGTACTACAAGAAGACAAACCAGTGTGTGTGAATAAGAGCATTTCCATTTATTAATGGTGCCAGGAAGTTTTCAGTGATAATAATAAGTCTTCATACATGAACTTGAAAAATAATTCCCCATATAAACTTCCTCTCCTTTTATTAAGGGCAGCTTGTGAGGACAAACTCACAGCAGCTGAGGTAGTTTATCCCAATAGGAAAAATCAACATAGAGCAACCCAGAGTTTTAAACCCTGAAAAGCATATACTTGGTTTTGCTTTACAGTGTTGATGCAAGGAACTAGAACTGTTTGACATGTGTGATCTGTACATTGTCTGGGCTAGTCTAGGATAGCCTTTGCCTTACCCATTTTGAAGTTTGCACCAAGATGCTAGAAACCCTCTCCTCTCAGCCTCCAGCTGCTCCTGTAGCTCGCCAAGTCCTGCCTATGCACCAGGCACCTGGCTCCCTACCGCTGCATCCACCCCGCTCCTGGGCAGGTCCCACACTCCTTGCATGGAGGATGTCTCCATCACAGGCTCACTATGAAGTGTACAGTGAAGTCTTCCATACTTCCTCTTTAAGGCAAGTCACAGCAAAACCAGCCTTTAGGCAGATTGCCAGGGCAGCGTATTTTGCACTCTTCACGGAGGGTTTATTGCTGAGCAAAGCTGGTTGCCAGGACCACAACCTTCATGAGAACAAAGTGTCATTTGAAAAAGAAAGTATGTGTGCTTAACTTGAACCAAAGGCATATAGAGAGAGGATTGGGCACTTAGTGATTTACCCTGGCCTGCACAAGTCAGTGAGCTTGGCTTCCCTTGTTCATTAGTACTGAATTAATGTCAAAGCCTGGAGGAGAACAACTTCAGCCCTGTCCAGGCATGTCCACAGGCTGAAGTTCAGTCACATGATGGAAAGTTCATGCTTCCAGCATTGCCTGATCCAATAGAAACTAAAAGTGTCACAAAGAGAAAATACGTGATTTGACCTAAACACCATTGGTGCAGAGCTAACTCATTAATACCTTTCAAGCAAGGTTAAAGTAGTGAGTGTGTTACACAGGACACATGCTCGTGCTCAGTGTAGTTTTCACCTGGCTCCAGGAACCTGACAATCACCCTTATTGTACAGTCCAGCCGCAGCCTGAGGTTTGCTTGCACGGGTTGTGGATCCCACTTCTCAAAGAGCTGTCGGGCAGCTCAGAAAGAGAGCAGCCAAAGTATAGGAACACTAAATAGTCTTGAAAATAGTTACACTTCAAATCTGCTTGATGTTCCTGCTGTCAGTTATATAAACGTAGCAGAGTTATTATTGTAAGGCAGGCTATTTTAAGACAGACAGGCTAACAGCGTTAGTTTTCAACATTTATTTAGGTTCTTAGTTATGCTATTCCATATGTTAGCTCGTTTTTTTGTCAAAATGGCTCTACTAGAACTAATGTCTATCACATATTCCCTAGGGAGGGATGCCAAGATGAACTGTGAAATACACTTGCTATTTCACGCTCTTCTACTGTTACATTGGGCTGAATTTGGTCATGCCAGTGCAGCTCAGGCTTTTCCAGAACAAATTAATCGGATGGAGTCTGTGGCCCTCCACTGTTTTCAAAAGCCAGGCTGCGGAGATGTCAAACTGGGCAAAGAAAACTAGTGATCATCTGTTCAAATACTTGTCTTTAACTTCTTCCAGCTTCCTATTTGTTAAAATAGGGGAACACAGGCTCCTTGGCAAAGTAGTATATGCTTTTCAGGGTAGTAGAACCAGAGAATAAGATTTAGGTGCTACAAGACTTAGTTCTCAATGAAGAATTTTCTTCCTTCCCAGTGCAATTGCTGTGCCATCCCACGTAGACTGCCATCATTATTTTGTTCTCCAGTGCTTTCTTGCGTGTGACATGTTTTTCACTATATTTGAGAGTGGAAAAGACCTTATAGTGGCTTCTTTACAAGGATATTAATAATTTAAACTCCCTGAGAATGAAACTCCTTTCATCACTTATCCTCAGCCCTACATAGAGGATTTTCTTAGGATATCTAATTTCATCTCCCATTAGTCTCTTCTTCTGGCCTGAATCTTCCCTCTTTCATGACCTTTCTTGCTTTTTGACGTTGTGAAGATTGTCTGAAGCCAGAAGTAAGCTATGAAAACTTTTCACTCTTAGCATTTCTTCTTCAAAGAAGCCTTCCTATGGCCACTCCAGTCTTTACCAGCAGAGGAAGCTTTTGAAATGCGTGAGGCTCTGCAGCTTGGTCACAGTAATGATGAGCATATTAAAAAAAAAAAAATAAATTGTTTAAATTGGTGCTAGCGACCATATAATTAAAGAGTTGAGAGTCTGGAGTTTGTTTGTTTGTTATTTAGAGGAAGGTTACCCACACACCAGCTTCTGCTTTACTAAATGTTGCGTCACCTATAGCCCCTCAACTCACTCTGTGACTGCCTTGTTATTGCTGCCCAGAAGAATTTGGCTCTTGTGCCTTGGCAGAGCCTCCATACATGCCTGCTAACCTGTGGCTGTTTGCTGCAGAGTTAATGTGAGGCTACCCAGACTTTGCGATGCCTCTCAGAGTGACCGCAGGATATCCTGGCTGGGAAGCTGACCACTGACCTTAGAGTCCCACAGAGATAGGAAAACCAAGAGAAACTCAGCCCTGGCCCCAGGGGGATTTGCCACCACTTGGCAAGGAATTAAGAGCTAAAAAATCCTCCTGGGTGCTCAGAAGTCATGGGATGAGCCCAGAGTGAGGAGGGTGAGGGCCCCATCATCTGGGCAAGCGCTTTGGCTTCTTGGACTGGTGTCCTGCCAGCATTCACCTCACACAGCTCAGAGACAGGCAAGCACTGGCAACAAGGGACCATGGCCAGAGATGTAGTTAAAATACGTTTTGCTTGAGAATAAGCCTTCAGCTGCTGGACCCAGCAGCAAAACCCCTCCAGGCAGTGAGAGATCACCACAGCCTCATGCCAAGGAGAGGGGCCTCGGCGTAAGTTCAGGGATAAGTAATTTCCAACAAAGTAATGCAAATAGAGCAAAGAAATGAGTCAATCTGTTTCATCCTATCTGTAAGTACACAAAATTACTTAGTTAGTCTGTCAGGTAATCCTGGCCTGGATAGAATTAAGTTTGTTAGTCCCTTCAGTAAAGCAGCATTAGCTAAAATGAGAGCGCATTATATTCAATCTATCAAGCTAATCGGCTGTGCTAATGCGATAATCTTGGAAAGACAATTTGCGGGAGATCTCTGGGAAGCTGAATTTTACTGTTTCTTTTCTTTTGCCTTTTTTGGGAGAGTTCTAGGATAAATATGTGAAACATCCAAGTACCAAGAAGTTACCGGAATAAAAAAGGATTAGTGTACAATAATGTATCTCCATGTGTGGAATGACAAAGAACTTCACAGTTGCAAAATGAACATTTTGTTACTGTTGTGGAAATGCTTTTTTTATACCACATTTTAGAATGTAGTCAGGGGAGATTAGACAAATGTGCTAATAAGAGAGGAAAATACATGATATCATATATGAGTGTAGGAGAAAAAAAGTGATGTATATTAAACACTTTCCCACTTACTCCTGCAAGTTAGCCTCTCCACAGCATCTGCTCTGCCCTGTCATACCTGAGAACGTTATCAATAAAGGAGGCAAAGCTCAGATTTGGAAGTTTTTTAACTTCACAGAGATTTGGATTTTTTTTTAACTTCCTGGAGGATTGCAGGGCACAAAATTACGTGTAACAAAACTCAAAGGGGCTTTGAGTTAAATGAAATCTGGAGGGAATCACTTTCATGACAGAATGAAGCACGGGGATGTGGATACCTCACTGACCAGGCTTCACCAGAGGCAGCCAAGTAATGTGATTCACTGTGCAAACTCAACTGATCTGCTGGGTACTTGCTAATGCTTGCCTTATTGTAGTGGTTTGACCCTGACTGGAGGCCAGGTGCCCACCAAAGCTGCTGTATCACTAACACCTCCTGAACTAGACACCAGAAAGAATACGTGACAAAAGCTCATGGCTCAAGAGAAGGACAGGGGGATCATTCAGCAATTACTCTCAGGGGCAAAACAGACTCGACTTGGGGTAATTAATTTAACACACTTCCAATCAAATCAGAGAAGGTCAATGAGATATAAAACCACATCTTAAAAAACCACCTTCTCTCCAGGCCTCCCTTCTTTCTGGGATTAATTTTATTTCCAGGTTCTCCACCTTCTCCCTGCCAGTGGTGCAGAGGGACAGGAAAAGGGGGTGGCGGTCAGTTCATTAGATGTTGTCTCTGCTGCTCCTACATCCTCAGAGGGAGGACTCCTCACACTCTTCCCCTGCTCCAGTGTGGGGTCCCTTCCACAGAAGACAATTTTTCTATTAACCTCTTGAGTGTGAGTCCTTTCCATGGGAGATAGTTCTTCACCAACTGCTGCAGTGTGGAACCCTTCCACAGGATGCAGTCCTCCAGGAATGGACTGCTCCAGCATGGGTGCCCACAAGTCCTTCCAGAAAACCTGCTTCGGCATGGGCTTGTCTCTTTATGGGTCCACAGGTCCTGCCAGGAGGCTGTGACCCTATGCTCCAGCACTCCCTGGAGCAGGGAGTGTGGAGACCCCCATAGGCTGCAGGTGCATATCTGCTCCACCGCTAACTTCCAAAGGCTGCAGGGGAGAGTCTGCTTCACCGTGGTCTTCACATATTCTCAGTCTTCTTTGTCTGCCGTTGCACTGCAACGTTTTTCTTTCCCCTTCTTAAATATGTTATTGCAGAGGTGTTACCATCATTGCTGATGGGCTTGGCCTTGGCCAGCAGCAGGTCCATCCTGTAGCCAGACGGCATTGTCTCTGCTGGACACATGGGAAGCCTCTAGCAGCTTCTCACAGAAGCCACCCTTATAGTCTGCCCCCCACTACCAAAACCTGGCCATGCAAACTCAATACACTTACGCCGCCTGAAGTATGCAGATATGGTAGATTTCCTCTCACTTAAGCTTTTCAGAATGAGAAACAAATAATATTCTACACTTGCCACTTGGGCTGATGGGGAGTGACCTAGGCCCCTGAGGGCGATTCGGGCCCAGTGCTGTGGGGCATCTCTGTTTCCCCACTGCCCATGGAGGAACCTCAGACAACCAGTTCAACCTCAGAGTCCAGCATTTGGAGGGCTAGAAATGACCTGCCTGAATCAATTCTTCCATGACTAACTGAAAGTGGGATTCATCTCACCTGGCTTTAGTGACCTAAAAATTAGGTGTCCAGTCTAAGGCAGCTGACTCCTTCTTCTAGCCAATGCAATGAAGTAAATGCCTACAGAGACTGATTTATCTGACGTGCCTAGGTGAGACAAATTACCCTCTGGCAGTGCCTGCGCTTCTCCAGAAGACAAAAAAGAAGTCTAAGGTGAGCAGCAAATGCTCCGTCTTACGTCCTTACAGTCTTGTGGAAGCATTGGGCTTTCTTTATTATGCAGCAGAGCTCCGTACCTGCACCACTGCAGAGCACAACTGACCGCATATGCGGAAAGCCACTTTAGTAAGGCTGTGCTTCACTCAGACAGCATAACCTAATATATACCTGTTTGAAGGAATGTCTCCAATATAATATGTGGAGCACTGTCTGTAACGGGTTGGAAACGCTTGTCTGTGCTGTAATCACCTTGGACATTCAACCATAGCATAGCTGCAGGTGCAGTATACGTGTAGCTTATAGCATTCATGAACCAGAGTAGAAAGATGTGTGAAAATACTTATATTTTATTCACCAGTAGTATCCAGAACTTGTTGAATTTTTTATTTTCATTAAACATGCAAGAACACTATGTACTGTGGTGTGATTTGAATGCATAATTTAGAGAGAAATTTATTTTTTATATTTTATGAGAACTGTTTGCTACCATTCCTTCCTAGAGTCCATTAAATCAAATTTGTTTTTAAAACCAGCCGCATCTAAGGTGAGGATGCAACACTGCATTTACAGGGTTTTTTTTCCAAAAGCAATACTAATCATGTGCTTACAAAACTTTTAAAAATACTTTTGTCCATCTCTATTAACCAGCTAAAATCTGTGTTTTTAACAAAAAGAATCTGCAAAGTATAAAATGCTGACAAGTAATTCTTTGTATAATGTGTT
>NW_009725487.1:13281-21089 GCF_000703405.1 Apaloderma vittatum
CAGAGTAATTACAATAAATGTGGATATCTGCCCAGAGTTTTTCAGACAAAATCTGAGTCACAATTGCCTTTACAATTTCAAAGGTTATTTGGTTGGAGCCCACACATAGTCTCCCCACTCACCGAACTCCATGACTGCTCCATCGCTTTCTTCTGCAATGAAATCGAGGAGAAAATTTCCCATGCCTGTGTTAGTTCTGATATAATCCCATCAGCTGCTTGCAATCACATACTGCTCCAGACACCCTAAAAAGCCAGTTGTCCTGTAAATAAGTTTTAGCAGGTCACTTATTAGTGAAGTTTACTTTAAGATGAGCATGTTCACCATGGAGAGAATAGGTTATGAATATTAATATCACAGTATATAATTACAATGTTTAGTGTGAAATTCAAAGCCCAGATACAGATATGCACCATAATGCTCTTGCTTCCACAAAGCCCACTGAAGTAGAAAATCATTTTTAAGCTAAGCAAGGCGTGATCAAATAAAATCCCTTGACTGATACTCTGGATTTTAAAATTTGCTTAAGTTTTATGTGATTTAGTCAATTTTCTACAGTTTACAAAATATTAACAATAACACAGCTGAAAAATGTAATCTGGTATTTCAAAGGACTTTTTTAATTTGTCATGAAAGTATGTCACTGTATATCTGCAACAATGCATTAACATCTGTGACTATTTTGTTTTGTTTGTGGGATGAGCTACTTTAAACTACATGACAACAGCAGAATCACTACTCTTCTGGTGAAGAACTTCAAAAGCATTAAGAAGAGGTTGGGTAAATTTTTACTGACAAGATTTTTATTAGAAAAAAATGAGGAATAAGTGGAAAGGCAGGAGAAAAACCTCTATTCATTTTCTCTCTTTTTCCCTTTTAAGAAGATAGAAGAAGCCAGAATAAAGTGAAAAGGCCAAGGACTGTGAGAACGTAAATAACTTAGCTACATATTCTTGCTGGAAACGCTGTGTGTATTGCCATAAAGTAGTTGCAGTGCTCACATTTACAAACATTAAGCAGGCAAAAAAGTCTTCTGGTTGATGTCCAGAGCTAGAGAGGAGATGGAGAGCTCATCTTCATCATTGCCATGCACATGCATGTGGAGGGTTTGTCTCTGTTTTGGGACCAGGGGTGATGTCCTGGGCCAGACAGGGATGGATATTTTGTCTGAGGACTCCAAGCAGGACAGTACCTTCCACTCACCACATGTCTGGAGCTGGTGGGGTCAGGCAGCAGCAAATGGGGAAGGCATTGCCCATGAATTTTCATCTCACTTCCTCCCAGGTTGTCACACTGTAGCTCAGTCAGCCATGCTCCGTGTTCTCACTTAGCAAATGGACCCTTAAATCTGACATGACAGGTGACATTTTCCATTTTTATACTTCTAAGCTCTGCTTCGTCTTTGCTGAACCTTCACTGATGCCCTGAACGTGGGCTCATCAAAGGTCTTTCATGCTAGCACCAAGGTGTTGCCACCAAGCTCTGGTGTCTATAGACTGTGCCAGGGACAGGCAAATTTAGGTATGTTTATCTAGTGTGCTGCATGATGGGGTGTGTATATTCATCCTTCCCATGCTGCAACATACACTGTCACAGCATTAGCAGAGCGAGCATTTGATTTGTGGTGGTAACTTTCATGAGGAGATACTAGAAGAGATCACAGAATGACAGAATGTTAAGGGTTGGAAGTGACCTCAAAGGATCATCTAGTTCAGCCCCCCTGCCAGAGCAGGATCACCTACAGTAGGTCACACAGGGACGTGTCCAGGTGGGTTTTGAATGTCTCCAGAGAAGGAGACTACACAACCTCCCTGGGCAGCCTGTGCCACTGCTCTGTCACCCTCACAGTGAAAAAGTTTTTCCTAATATTTTTGTGGAACCTCCTATGTTCCAGCTTGTATCCATTGCCCCTTGTCCTGTCATTGGACATCACTGAGAGGAGCCTGGCTCCATCCTCCTGACACTCCTCCTTGACATATTTATAAACATGAATGAGGTCACCCCTCAGCCTCCTCTTCTCCAAGCTAAAGAGATCCAGCTCCTTCAGCCTTTCCTCATAAGGGAGATGTTCCACTCCCTCAATCAAGAGATCTGTGTGAAGGGACATAAAGTGCTCTTAACAGAGCTGGCTGGGTGCCCAAAATTATCTCACTAATGCTTCCCACTATAATATGGTAATCATGGGGGACTGGGGTTATTTATAGCTGACTGGGTGGGGAGTTGCAGAAATTGTTTTACACACATGGGGAAAAGTACTGTTTCTGGGTTTGAGATTCCCAAGGAATGTGAAAAAGAAATATTCATTTGGCCATCAATGACTAAGAATTGGCATACAAGTCGTTTTTAGGCAGTTGACATGATTTAGCAGCTAGAGGCAGTGGTCATATGCTCTCAGACCCAAAACCATCCCTGGTCTTCTCAGTTCGTACCTCAAACCTCATCTGGCTATGAGTAATGTATGCCCCTCTTGCCTTCCTCCTGGGAGGGAAAGAAGAGAAAATGGAGGCAGCGAGGCCACTCATGGATGCCTGTTCAGCACGGACACCTGCTGTAGTTTGAAGAACATACCCATAGCTACTGAAACACCTGGAAACCTGTAGGAGACAGGGGTGGCTGCAATGGGCAGCAGGAGCGTCCCTCTTCCCTGTGACCATGAGCGCTCTCTGGCTGTTGGGAGGGATCTGAAGTGAAGAATCAGGGACACCTCTCTCTGTACTTGTAGCACACAATGAGAAGGAAACACAGATATCCCTCCCGTGGCCCCGTGTTCAGCGAGAAATCTATCTCAGCACACATGTGGCGTCTCTGGTGGCTAGTGAAACACAGGGAGGGCCACTAGAGGGCTCAGAAACCGCAGCTGGGGAGACACCAAATCCCATTTATTGCTGTGTGCTGGAACTCGCAGCCCTGTGATTTTCCGTGGTGTTTACTTCATTGACCACTGCCAGGAGTAAATGGCGTCTGCAAAATATGTTCCTGTGGGTTTGACACATCAGGCTATTTACTCAGCAACGCACCTCAGCATCATCGAGTCCTGTTTGCAAGTGCTGGGCATTAATTGTCACTCAAATGGAATCTCCAGAAGTTGAAAGCAATTACTAGAGGAATGAATGTATTCCAAATTGCCACCTATGGGGCATTTCCCATTTTGGAAGTGTTTTTACTTTCATCTTACTGAAAAAAAAAAGAGTTATCAATATAATGAATGCTTCAAAGCTAATATAATAAGAAGTTATGTCACAGATTCAGGTTATAATGTGCACAGATTATCTGTGCTTCTAGACTACTGAATAAAAAGTGCAAGCTGTTGCTCATGTTGAAATTACTGATTCCTGCAATTATTTTTAAAAGGAGCAAAAGCATTTTGGCTGAACTGCGTTTTGTCAGAAAATAGTTTCATTAAAATCTAAATATTTTGTAGGAGTCTTTCAATTTCAACAAAATAAGAGGTGAAATAAAAGTCTGACATAAGACTTCACCATGTCAAATATTTGGTTTTGATGTTGCTCACTAGTCCAACAGAACGTCTTCACTGAATAACTAAAACTAAATGCTATAACATGTCTGCTTTTTCTGGGATACTTTCTGGGTCTTAAACTGGTGAGTTCTGACACATAATAATGTGAAGAAACATATCTCTAAAATGCAAAAAAAATTTCACATAAGCAGACTGCAAGGCCTGATACGATCTTTTTTATTTTCACTATTTCTTAAGCTGTAAGTTTCAAGTACAGAGATCGTAGTTTGTCATAGTCAGCTATCCACCTGCAAAATGAAGCATTGGCTAGGCATCATCAGACAACTGCAGACAGGGTGCTTGTGTTCATTTTGATTTTATATATATTACAGTTTATTTATTTATGTAGGTAGGCATAGCACTTTTTATTAAAACAGCTGATAGAGTTGAATTAAGTGAACATGCTGTCAGACAAAAAATTCTTATCTCGATCTGAAAAAAAGGTTATTATCAATCAACAGTAAATGTTTCTAGCCCTAGGTTTTTGACATTTCTTTGCCAGAGCTGATGGAGATACTGTGCACTCAGAAGTTTCTTTAGTTTTTACAGATGGCTTAAAAAAATATTACCTCTTTCTACATGCATTTGCTTGTACTGAACTCTGAAACATCATGCTTACAACACTACTATAACATTACAACAATAACATTACTTACAACAAATACTCTAACAGGTATTTGCTAAAACATTGGTTCTTTGTTTCTTGATGTCATTGGCTTTAAGAATTAATTTAAAATATATATTTTTGAGCATCACTGTTTAGTTTCAGTTCTCTATCAGTAGAATAGCCATTTTAGTGTTTATATCCTCAAAGCACTGTGCCATGGAATTTTATTTTCTTAGATCTGAGAAGATTCTTCCTATATGTGGAAGTCAGAGTTACAGCCACTTGCCGTTTGCACCAGCAAATTACACTGTCCTTCCCATTATTAAATATTTGGCTGAAACAAGTCAATCTAAAAACCTATGACATCATATAACTAACCGTCAGTGCTTCAGTGCTGAACAAACTCAATTATAAATTCAGCACACGCTGGGATTTAATTCTGGTGGAAGGAGCCTACTGCGTAGCTGCAAGTGACCACACACGGGGTGATGACTACAGGACCCTGCCGTGAGCTGCCGTGATCAGAGACCTACAGGAACCTAGGCACAGTGCGGAGAATAAATGCAGCCTGTTCTGAGAGGGATGCTCCTGTCAGAGAAAAATACTGCAATTACTCTCTGATTTCTCTCCAGGTCAGCCAGTAAGTGCTGAAGAATGTCACAGTCAACAAGTGACTTTCTTGCTGGTTTCGGGAGATGCAGACAGCCCCTGCCGATGCCTCTCAGCATCCTGGATGGGGTACTGATTCAACCATGACTCAGAAGGAAATGTGTCACGTAATGAATCACCAGCATCACTAACCTCAACACCTCTACTCTAGTAGTTTAGGCCTCCCATCTGAGAGCTGACAGTGACCTCATCTTGTGGTTCTTTGGGATGGTGAAAGCAACAGATGTCATCACTACGAGGCAAAAATACAGTGGAGACTGTTCAGCTACTGTTCTGGAGTTTGACATCTGAAGCCCTTTGTACTATTTTTTTTTTTTTAATTTACATAAGGACAGACAGCTGCTCAGATTTTCAAGAAATTAAAAGCCAGAATAGCATTTACAGTCCATAGGTGCCATTATCAGGATAATGATCAATCATATCTATGTACACTTTAGACTATAGGTATCTAACTGTCTAACTATGATTCACAGCTGGAAAAAAAAGGAATATTGGTTCATTTCCTTTCTTCTTGTTTTTTAATCTGCTAAAAATATTGCCCCAAGGAAGAACCAGCTCATTTATGGAGCAAAATGAAAATTAGAAGGTTAGGCCATCAAAAGAAGCAGAACATGCCCAAAGATAACTGCTCCTAAATAATGTTACTTCTTTCAGAGGATGATCTAATGCAGTAAATAACTGTCACTTTGTTTCTATTTTCTAAATAAATATTTCTGATACGGATAAAGGTGGTGAGTTTTAATGATGCCAGCTGTCTGTCTCTCTGGGTCTGGGACAACAGATGGGTTGTTCGTTATTAATATTGTCTTTGTTGTAAGTCTGAAAAAGAAACAAATGTTGCTGGACAGTTTGAGGAGGGAGTGATGCGTGGTCATGGTGCAGCCTTTGTCATACTCTGCTTAGAATAGGAAAAGAGGAAGAGAAATGACACCCCCCCAAAAAAAAGACTAAGCAAGAGGAACTTTTACTTGTATAAGTGCCTTTCCAATGGGAAATAGAATTTATTTGCACAACCTGGTTCCTTCCTTACCTTCCTACTGCTTGAGCTATTCTCTATAAAGTAGGAAGCATTGTCAGTGGCCCTCTCCCCACTTCTCCCATAATCCCATCAGTCTCTCTGTTAGCAGAAGCAGTACAACACCATGGCAGATATTAAGGCTGCATGTCTACTGGTAAATCAAACAGGACAGGTAGGGGCTTGAGCCCTGGGTCAGTCACCCACACCACTCAGTTATTGGTGTGGGTCTTGGCCCGGGACACCTGGTACTCTCTGAGAAATGCCTGGGCATGGTCTAGGGGCAACATGTTCCCAGCATACACACTGAGTGTTCTTGCTCAGCACCTTTGAAAAATGAGGCTGGTAAAGGCAAGTTGTGGGGGTGCCAGTTGGCCGCAGTAGCTGTGAAAGGCTCCCTAGCCTGTCTTAAACTGTCCCCAGTTTAGTTGCAGCTGAAGATTGTGGAAGCAGACAAGATGGCAAGCAGCAGGAGTGAAGAGGTGGACCTCCTTCTGTGGTCATAGGTCTAGGTGTTCTCCAAGCATTCTCGACATCCTAGCCTTTGAGATTCCCCAACTGGTCCTTTGTGACCACTATACTTTGATTCACCTTTCCAGGGTGGTTTCTTCACCATAAGGAAACACTTTAAAATTGGCCATTTCCATATGAAATGTCTGATGTTTTCATATCATTTAATCTGGTTTTCTGGATTAATGACATACCTCCCTGTCTTGCTTTCTCACCACCTGAGAGCTGGAACTCTTTTTTTTCCATCTTGTGCTAATATTTTTAACAATCACCCTGCCTTCTCTAGTCTGACTGCACAGTAAGCACAAGAAAACAGAGCATCACAGTGCTGAGGTGAAGACATGTCTCTAAATGTTGGCATTTCTAGTAGTAAAATATCATAAAATAACTTTTCTTTTGCATCTTTTACCAGAAGTGGATCATATTCTCCCGAGGATCTTAAATCTCTTTGAAAAGTCACTAGTCTTTCTGAAAATGCACTAAGACTTTGAAAAGTCACTAGGACTAAAGACACCTGAAAAATGAGAGCCTGCCATAAGGTGCCATGCAATATTTGCCTTGTCACTTCAGAGCACAACCTGGGTGCCACAGAGCCAACAACTGCTGATGTCTGAAAGACAGCTGGGGTCAAAGAGCAGAATCAGAAGTGCTGCTGTGCTGGTATCAGGCATCCTTGTAGAGTTTAATATCATGATTAAAAACAGTTTGTGTAATCAAGGAGTTGCATTGTATAAGACAGAGTTTCTGAAACATCAGCAGTTCGGTGACGTGCTTTTATGAGACCTGTCATCAAACAGCAAGCATGTAAAGACTTTTGATTTTCTAATTAAAAGGATGAATTTATCTTGATTCCCCATATGCTAAGTGAGGGTGATTAGTGAAAGATATAAGGGATTAAAACTTTAGCTGATTCTAATTAAGACTAAATTATTCATCACAAATAAATTATCTGACAAGTTGGCCATTATCCTGCTCCTGAGCTGATCAAAAACCAATCTAACATTTTCAATCCCATAACTATTTTGCAAGTTATTTCTAAGTATTGACTACACAGGGCAAAAACATCTCAGAAGGCAAACATGGACACTTATGTCGATTGTCCATCGGTGTAAGATGGATAACTCTGGAAAAGTTGGATGGTCTTAAAAGTTTTACTGTGTATCTGAAAAATTATATAGATACATCTTACGCACCATTCAGCACAACGCTCTTATGCATGTTTTTTGTGGATCTTGATAAAAGATATTTAGTTGTAACAAAACTTAATTTCAATTACAAAAGAGTTACTGTGAGGCCTTTACTACTTATTTTCATGTTTCTGCAGCAGTGAGACAGAGAACTTGCAGGTTACAAGATGGTGGTCGAGACCTTATGTCCTCTTTCAGATTTTCCATACAGTGCAAGGCTACAACAACCCCTTTTCCTTTTATAAAATCAGCTTTACATTCAGTAATAGCGCTTTCTTTGCCTATATCATCTCAAAGATTCCT
>NW_009725487.1:21160-21663 GCF_000703405.1 Apaloderma vittatum
CTGTGTAACATACGTGCGTGGGTGAGGGCTGGCCCGGCCGCTAACACAGACAGATGCTCTCTAACCGTCTCTTCCCCCGACAAATGGGAAGGAAAAGGTAATGAAGCAGAGAGACTTTCGGGTTAGAGAAGAGAAAAAAAGCTAGAACAGCTTTAATGAAATAATGATAGAAATAATAGTGGAATGATAAAAGTAAAGAACTATATACAACTATAGACAGTAGCCTGATATCAAACCTGACTCCCTCCCCTGATATCAATCCCCACTGGTGCTGCAGAGCGGGAGGCACTGGGGAAGCCCCAGGCTCAGCAGCAGCGGGAGCTGGATACAGGGAGCTGGATTCGGGAACTCAGGATCCAGATCACAAGCAGGAGATCGGATGGAGTCCTCCCTGGACACCGGCCATTGCAGAAAAGGGACAAAACTCTTGTGATCATTCAATTTATACTAAATATGACGTATATGGGATGGAATACTCTCGTTGATCACCCGTACTGTCTATT
>NW_009725487.1:21689-35246 GCF_000703405.1 Apaloderma vittatum
CAACCCCTCTTACTACCCGGCACCCCCAGTGTGGCACACAAGAGCCAGCAGTGGCCTTGGTCACTGTAGGAATAAGTATCAGCAAGAGCCTTTCTGCATCCCAGTCCCAGGCAGTAACTGCAAACATCAGGTGTTATCACTGTCAGTAGCACACACTGTCTGCAAAAACATGCTGCCAACTTCAGAACGTGCAGCCTTCTAGGAGACACTAAACTGGAAAATAAAAATCACTAAACAGGACTGCGTTTTTGCTAAACCCAGGACACATACCAGCTTGCTGTGGCACTCCATGGTGGCCCCGGGCCTCAGCATACCAGTAGCATGTGGCCCTGGCTCTACCGGCCACAATCTGCAGAGCTAGGACCAGCGTCTTCCTGACCACTGCCTCTCTGCCGCTGGTTCCCTTCAAAGCTCAGTAGCCGCTCACCAAGTAACAGTGCAGGGAAGAAATGCAAGAGAGTAAATGAAAACTTTCATAATCGCAAAACCTCCTATTTGTTGGGGGGTAACAGATACCCCACTGATGCCAGAGTGCTCAAACAGCCCCGTGCCCCAGTCGCCCGAATACAGCGGTGCCTGTGGTGGGGAGGGAGCCATCTACGCCCACATCATGGGATGCTCACCAAAACCCTTCTTCATTTGGCACCGACGAGTCACTGAGCCTGGCACAAGCCCTTGCCAGTGGGCAGGGTGCCATACAAACAGATGAAACGCAGCGCAGCCATGCCAGGATCTGCCAAACTTCATCGCAGGAGCAATGGCACTGGGGTCAGCAGCATCGCACCTGCGAGCTCTTCATGCCAACATGCTTGGATAACGATTTTAGATGGAGGTTAATGTCTGCTGGACCAAATGGGTAGAGGAGCATGTTCATGTCACTGCAAGCCAGAAGAACATCATCCTGAAAATTTTAAATAGGCCGCACGTGAGAAACTGTTGGATTGAATTTTTAAATTAGTAAAGAGGAAACAATTATTTGGAAGGTTTGGGTGGGAGTTTGGTCTTTTGGGGGCAGGTCCAGGCAGTTGTTTTTTTTGCATTTCAGAGTCATCAGATTAGAAATCTTGTTTGAATTCTTCATGCTAGAGGATGACTTGTATGACTGGTGTCTGCATTTTGATCAGGATCTTGAATATTTTCTTTCAAATCAAAACATCTGCATAAATAGATCTTTCAAGGAAAAAAATCATCCAGTTTGTTCATAATTAGAAGGATGTTTTAGGAAAGTAAATCCTTTTATCTCCCTTTAGGCATGAACACTGTATTTCTTGATGGCTAGGAGGGTTATTAGAGTCTTAAGTTGAGGTGCATAAAAGGCATTTCCAGTAAAGAAATGGCTGTGTTATTGAGCACGGCCACAGTTATTTAGACCAAAACCTCCTGTCATGGTTCTTTCAGAGCGAAGAAGGTATAAGCAGCAAAATGTCTATGTAAAAGAGCCAACTATAATGGATTCCACATCTTTATTCTTTTCTCTTTTTCCAATCTCCTTTTGTAAGCAGAGGGGAATAAGAGTGGCTAAACAGCGGCATCATTTGCAGAGAATCGTACTCCTGTAAGTATTGCATGTCCCAGGTTGCCAGAGTTGTGTGTGTGTGCGTCTGTGTGTGTGTGTAGCTACTAAGAGTAACTCCAGACATTTGTCTAATCCAAGTGGTTTTTCAGCTACTCTCCTTTTCACTGTCAGGATGCAACTTCATGTGTGACAGCAAAGCATGACTCTAAGCACAGCCAGGGCAAGGAGAGCCAGAGCCAGACCGTCTGACAGGCAGCACGCTGGTGAGCCTGCGGCCGCACTCCAGCCATCCTTACCTCCCACGGTGAGACATTTCATGACAAATAGTCATGGTTGCCACACCCTTGGCCTTGGAGGTTATCTTCTGTGATGTGTCAAGATTGGAAAGAAGCAGTTGCAGCCCAGGCGGGGTTCCAGATGCAAAAGCTTGTTTTGGCACAGTGGGAGATCGGTACGGCCCCTGATATATCAGTGTGCTCTGATGGTGCTGAAGAAATCTCTGTGCAATCCCTTCCCTCCAAGAGCAGCAAAATAGCTAAAGGCTTCTAAGAATCCTGTCATGCAAAAGACACGAAGAGGAGAAAAAGAAGTCATTAAGACTTCTCACTGAGAAGAGAGAGGAGATGCTAAAGAGTATGCACTTACCTGGAGGGATCCTTTTTGTCCCAGGGAGCTGGATGGAGGCAAGTGGAGAGTGCAGAACTACACCAAGAAGGGAACACGAAACAAATAAAAACATCCAAACAAATATCCAGGCTATCAAAGTGCTTAACAAAAGCTGAGACATTGAGAACAGTCTAAAAGATAGAGGTTTTATGGGCAAGAATGCCCTTTTCCAGTGATGGACCAAATGGAGCTGAAGAAATTGTACTTCAGAGGGAGAAAGAAAAAAATCCCTGATTAGATGGAGAGAATAACCTAGAAGGGAATCCCCTAAAAAGGGTGAGAAGGTAGGAGGAGAGGTGTCATGAACAGTAAAAATTTACTGACCTGAATCCCAAAGAATGCTAAAATGTGGTAGAGAAATCCACCAGAGATTTATATGCTAATATCTTGTGCTGCTTCAAGCAAAATTCAGTTGAAGGAGTTTAATTTAGAATGAGGGTTTGCCCCCTCATTGGGGGGATTCTGGGATGACACTAGACTAATAGGGTGTACTCAGTGGTTATCACTGGTATAGAGATGTTCAACACAGCAGTACTGGAGCATCCCACACATAGGTAGTGGATCATGATATACAGACCTATAGATCTATAGATCTATACTGATGTGGATCCGGGGAGCTGGAGGGACTGATGACAGAGGCAGTGCTAGAAGTTACCTGGTCCAGGAGAGACTTACAACCATGGAGGTCAGTGCTTGCATCTCACATGTAGCCATGCAGTGAAAGTCTGGCTTTTGGCTTAGGTTATGACACTCCCCAGGCATTTCATGTAAGATCAGAGTTTCATTTCAGAAAGCAGACCTAAAATAATTAAAGGTTGAGTATATGATTCAGAAAGTATTGATGAGTGAAAAATGTTCTTTTTTTATAAGAGATGGAGAGAAAATCAGTGCAGATAACTTCTCGGCTAAGGAAAATGGAAAAATGTTCCTAAAATGCAAGCCATAAGCAAAGAAGTAATAACTCTACAGTAAAAATGAAGTAAGGAGGTCATCACCTGTGATATTTGTGCTTCTTCTGTGTGTGAATTTCATTTCTCTGGCAATTTTGGTATGGTGTAGAAGTACTGTTTCAATATTTCCACCACTGACATACAACTATAAGAGTATATTCACTCCAGAAAATTTCCCAGTTTAAAATAAACAAGTACTAAGACTTGAGAAGTAATTCTGCTGGCAGAGGAGTGCCAATGACAGCTGTATCTGACAGACAAGGGGAAGCAGAAAGTATTAAAAAATACTTTGGTTTTAACTAACATTTCTATTTATTTGTAAACTAGCATTTCTAATTATCTTTTATACAAGAATTTCAGGGAGAGAATGGTTGTGTAAAAATTGTAACTAGGCATCTCATATTCTCAAGAAACACTAAAGAAAAAGAAAGTCCTGAGATATGTAGCAGCGGGCATGACTAGTGAGCTTTTATTTTCATCCCAGGAGATGGGTTTAGAAAGTAGGAACCACAACCACTCTGTTTCTCTCCAGAGAACTGTAACAGTAGAGTATTCACACACACGATGCACATACATGTGACACATCCCTTAAAATACAATTGTTAGTTATTTTCCTTGCTGCGGGTGGGTGCTCATAAAATGTCTCTTATAAAGGAGAAGTGAAAGACTGTTCACCCAGTTTTGAGAATACAAATGAGGAATTATTCTAAACTAATTCAGTAGCTTTTCTTTTCCCCCAAACTGCCATAAACCATAAAATATTTGATAATACTGTAAACAAAAAAATCATTGCTTGCACTTTTCCAGATGAATTTGTACAAGTTACTGCTGTATTGTACCACAGAGATTTTAACTATGTGTTACAAATGATAGATTCTTTAATGCATTAGACACAATTGCACATAAAATTGCTTAACAGTGAGCTTAGAAACATATGTTTTAGCACTAGGATTACTCCCTCCCCTCCAACAAAATTTTTATCTAATAGCGTCAGCAAGATCTGCTACTAAAACCACCACGGGGCCAAGACACAAAAGTTACTTCACAGTAGAGTTGAATTAAGATACTTATTTCCTGATAACTAGTGAAAATTTGGTCAACATCCCTCACTTCATTTACAGCAGACAGTGGAATGAACAGCTGAGGCTGGACGTTTGCAGCAGAGCAACACAGAGGAAACAGGCTGCTTCTGGGTGTCAGATCTGCCTGGGAAAAGGGCTGGAGCGATCTGCCCCAGGTTGTGCCAGAAACCCACCTCCCCTGCTCCAGAGCCAGCAGCTGTCGCACTGGGCACCTTCCAGGGCAGGTCCTGACCTAACACACTGCAACCTGGGCTCGTTTAAACACAACTCTTCTACGGGCAATTAGCAACTATAATAACGATTAAGCCAATAATTACATTGAAACTTGCCTCCCCAAATCCGGCTTAAGAGTGCCGATGGGAATCACAAGGGGTTCTATAAAACTACTTCTGTAAATGTGAATTCACTTGGGAAGAGTTAAGCCAGCAGCAGCTAATTCCTAGCAAGCTGTGATTCTGTTTCAGCTCAGACCCAGATGATTTTGACGAGTGTCCTACACTATATTCCCTTTTATCACTTTGCTGGTTCAACAATCAGAAGTGATGACTAAAGATACTGCTTCAATGGTCGACAGAACAAGCCTCATTGCCACGACAGTGGAGAGCAATACCATCACAGGTATCCCAAAGGGCAACTGACCCACGCACTTCACCCAAGAGGAGGAGGAATAAGCATAAAGGCCAAACGTCCTGCTGCTTTGCCAGGCCGTAGAGCAACGCAGAGACTGTGCTCCTCAGGTAGGGCCAATTGGTGCTGTGCAGGCAGATGCAGCTCATCCTTCCAGAGAACAACGTAACTTTGTTACCCAAGCACAGAGACTCGATTATTATGGCTTCTTAAGCTAAGCAGCTTTTTGTCAGTTTGCAGTGTGACTAGCTGTAAAAAAAAACAAAAAACCAAAATACGCCTATCTACCCTCAGGCCACGGTGCCGCGATGTCTGATGCCAGATCTGTGTGCTTCTGGGTCACGGCACACACTGCTCCATCCCAGTACAGCCTGGCTGTCCCAGCCAGAGATAGCTCATAACTTTTCTTCATTTTATGTTGATTGCTGAAGGATGGACAATACCTGGTCTGTCGTGAAGTTAGGCTCTTGATTCAGCATAAAGCCTGCTGTTACGAAAGCAATCCATTTACATATTTTTTCAGAAATATGAACCAAAAGAAGAGGGATCACAATATATTAGAGTCAATATTGGAAACTCTGAAGTCAGATTTATTTTCTGACCAAACCTGAAGTGATTTCAGGGCTCAGAGTACCAGCTATCTTTTCACTGAATTAGCATGAGAAATCTCCATAAACATTCTCAATAAAGAAACATTTTGGGCTGAGTGGAGAAGCTGGGAAAAGATCAGAGTATACCTGGGCTGCTGAAGAAGATGTCTCAGATTTTCACATATTAGTACATTTTTTGAAAAAAGACCATACTCAGGAGCCTTCAGCTGGTATTTCACTTTGGTGCTAGTACAGGTTGCTAACAAGGATGTGGGAACAACAACTAGTCATCACAAAATCTTTTGCCATGTTAATAATGCTAAAAATCATTAAATCCCTGCTCAGGGTATTCCATGCTTGAATATAAACCATCAGACATATTGTTTCTCACCCTAAGGAACAATTTTCTTGAACTGGAAAGGCCAAGCTAAGTGTAGGGTAAGCTAGTCCATCCGCAGTCCCAGTTACCAGCTTTACTCCAGTACTGGAACTTGGGAGACTACTACATGACTTTTAGCAAGTCACTTCAGCTCTTCTTCATCATCTCCTCCATTTCTGTCTTGTCTGTTTTGACAGTAAGTGCTCAGGAAAGGACTGCCTCTAGCTATATATTTATAACACTAGAACCTTGATCTCTGAAGCTCATAACAGCTCTTTACACTGGTGAATGTGAAATAAAACACCAAAACCCCCAGACATGACCATTTGTGTGATATTACCATTCTTTTATGCCAATCTAATGCTTCATGGGCAGATTTATCATATAGTCCATAAAAGAGAGATCTTCTTGCACGTTTTCCAAACGCACACCCTTAGCAGAAAATCTTTATATTTGTGCACAAACTTACTTTTTAGTGAACACCTCCTAAATACATACAGCAAATAATACTCAGGCTTCCCATTTGAGTAAACAGACTGTTTATGGCAGAATTTCTCTCAATTGGCATAAGCTGTCTGAGTGCCACACATCTCATCTGCACCCATCACCTGCAGCCAGCAGACACCCATCCTCAGGAGGTCTCAGAAGGAGTAAAAATTCCCTTCTGTCTCCGCTGACTTGCAGGAAGACTGGAGGAATAGCTTAGATGAGGTGCCTCCTTTTCTGACAGCTAAAGGGGTGAGTTGAATCATACCTCAGCTTGCAAATTCATCTGACTTAACATCAAAGAAAATATGTATTTGCGCATGTGAGATACAGGACTCCTGCCAGTATGTGATACTGTATTCCTTCAGTTACCACTGGGAATCAGGGCTACACTGTTGCTTAGTTATAAGGGAAAGTATGTATACCCCATGGACTTGCTATGGACATAAGCTTGCTGGGACTGTGCCTAGAAAAAAGAGAAATTAAAATGTGCAGGGTTGTCTTGGTGGGTCTGCTCCTCTACCCAGCCCAGGCACCACCTGCCATGGCTTCTGCCTAAGAAAGATCTGCAGAGCTTTAAGGCTTTCATTTCTAGCTATCACAATGCATAATGAAAAAGGAAATAACCTGGATGTAGAAATCGTAATTGCAAGTTTTGTACAAAATGACCTGCATGTTTCAGATCTGTACTAAAATTTGTGGGTGCATAAGTTTATTTGCACAGAAGCCACATTGGGAGTGGGGTTAGTCTCTTCCAATAAATGGATTTGGATGCTTATTGTAAGAGTATTTATACCACTGTGCATGTGAGGTCAGAGAGACAGCAAGATGAGAGAAAGTGACAAACCAAAAGCAAGAGAAAAAGAGATAAAAAGAGAAAGGGATAAAGAAAAAAGATAAAGAAAGAAGAAAGAGATAAAAGGAGAAGGAGAAAGATAAAAAAGAGAAAGAAATAGAGAGAAGGAGAAGGAGAAGGAGAAGGAGAAGGAGAAGGAGAAGGAGAAGGAGAAGGAGAAGGAGAAGGAGAAGGAGAAGGAGAAGGAGAAGGAGAAGGAGAAGGAGAAGGAGAAGGAGAAGGAGAAGGAGAAGGAGAAGGAGAAGGAGAAGGAGAAGGAGGAGAAGAAGGAGGAGAAGAAGGAAAGAAGGAAGGAAGGAAGGAAGGAAGGAAGCTTTACTTTTTTTCTTTTAAGATGCTCCCACTTTTCTCGGTGCTGATCCAAGGAAGAAGCAGAGTTGGGCAAGAAGCAGAGCTGCAATAGGAACCATGGCCTCTTCTGGAGGTGATGGGAACATAGCAGGACACTGAATTTACATGGCTCCATTGCTCTCAGATGTGGGCAGATGTGGGCAGTACTTAAAAGTACTAAAAATGATGAGCACGATTAGTGTGGGAAGAGGTGGAAGAGGTTCAAATGTTTGAGCATGCAAAATTTACAGTTGAATCTCTGCAATATGAAGTTTGACAAATAGTTTGGCTGCATGGTAAACACAAGTCCAAATTTATGGACCTAAGTGGGATAGGAATAGGGAACCATCAGTGATAACTAAGGCTTTGGGGGAAGTTTTGTAACAAATCAGCACCCTATTGGGTGCAGCAAAACTCAGATCCAGGAAACTGCTGGAGGGTCCTGAGCTGTCATGTGCACATAATTATATCTCTTGCTGGGCAGCATAATGAAGAAGTCAAAAGTAGCTGCTATTGCTCTATTACAGAGCACTACAGTCAGTGATACAGCAGCGTTGGTGTTCAGCTGGGAAGGCTCAGACTCAGCCCTGTGATGGTAATGGTGACTGGAGTTTCCTGCACACACCAGGGATTGGTTTTATGCAAGCCAGCATGAAAAATAATTCAATTCAGTATACCGACTGCAGACATAGACTAGCTTTGATACCCTAAGTGCCCTCTCCCATCGGCCGAGCAACATGTGGCTGCTTGAATTGGCTAAGGAAGTAAGCAGCAGCTTTGGATTTACAGTCTGGGTTTCAGCCTTCCTTGGGATGACCAGGCAGATATGCCAATGCTGGCAAGACTGAAAGGATGTGCTTTTTGTTTTTTCTGCCTAAGTCTGTAGCAAACAAATCTCAATTTAAAACATGAGCTGATGATGGCTTTGGAAAATGAGGTAGCTCAAGCCCTTCTGAGCCCCTGTAAGCCTCATTCTGCCCTGGACCTACAACCCAGTAACAAAAAATCAGCACTGAGCCTGGCAGCTCGCCTTTGCCCTTATCTCAGTAAAAATGTAACAGGCTCTCTGCTGATGTTCAGAGACACGCAACCTAATGATCAGGACCCCAGCAAAGCTTTCAAAGCAGATTGACAGCTGACTCCCCTCTTCAAATATGCACAAAGGCCAGCCAAATACCTCCACAGTCAGCAAGCACTCCTAGGGGTCTGTCCACACATGAAACTGTCTGGAGAGCCAGCATGAGATATGGGTAACTAACAGCTCTGCTAGGGAGCTCAGGGACACTTCTCCAGACACCATCAGACTCCTGATAATCACAGAATAAGAGAAACATAGAATCATAGAATGGCCTAGGCTGGAAGGGACATTAGAGATCATCTAATCCAACCTCCCTGTCATGGGCAGGGAGGCCTCTCAACTAGACCAGGCTACTCAAGGCTCTGTCCAACCTGGCCTTGAACACCTCCAGGTAATGGTAGGAATTGGTTAACTTGGACTGCCCAGGCAGCTGTGCTCTTATGGATCTGCAGCTGCATGCTGGCAACTTGCTTGAACAGGGCTGGGGCCGTGCTCCCAGCACTCTGACCAGGGGACAGTGGTACTGGAGTCCCCTGGCTTCTGAAGAGACAACAGACTATCAGCATCTGCTGCAGCTAGAGTTCTTTTGTTGGGCTCATTAACACTTACTTAGGGGAGATCATATGTTTGGAAACAGGCCTGACTGTCAAACATGAAAAATGGGCAAAAAGCAACAACTAGAATCCAGCACCTTCCAGATCCCCAGGCTGCTCCCTTCCCTACCTCGGATCTGTCATAACAAAAACTAAACTTTTACCCTAGATAGTATGATTGCTTTCCCCAGACTGCTGGTTATGTATTTGGTGATCATTTTTTACAAAGCTATTGTAATAACTCTTACTTCCCATGTTAACTTTTAATTATGACCATCTTAAACACTTAATTTTATGTTTTTATCCATAGAGGCTGCAGCTTCATGAAGAGACTGTCCTATGGAGCACATACTCATAGTAACTATATCAGTCACACGGAAAAGTCATGCCAAAAGGCCCACACTACCCAAAATAAAACACTGTCTGTCCTTTAACATAATTACAACTGGTGTTTCCTGAGGTTCAGTATCAGGGCTAGTTCCGCTCAATATCTTTATCAATGATCTGTATGAGGGGATCAAGTGCACCCTCACTAAGTCTGCAGACAACACGAAGCTGGGTGGGAGTGTTGATCTGCTGAGGGTAGGAAGGCTCTGCAGAAGGACCTGGACAGGCTGGATCAATGGGCCAAGGCCAACTGTATAAGATTCAACAAGACCACGTGCTAGGCTCTTCACTTGGGTCACAACAACCCAATGCAATGCCATAGGCTTTGAGGAGAGTGGCTGGAAAAATGCCCGGCAGAAAAAGATCTGGAGGTGTCAGTGGACAGCCAGCTTAACATGAGCCAGCAGTTTGCCCAGGTGGCCAAGAAGGCCAACAGCATCCTGGCCTGTATCAGAAGGACCAGGGCATTGATTGACCCCCTGTACTCAGCATTGGTGAGGCTGCATCTCAAATCCTGTGTTCAATTTTGGGCCTCTCATGACGAGAAAGACATTGAGGTGCTGGACCATGTCCAGAGAAGGGTCTTACGAGGAGCAGCTGAGGGAACTGCAGTTGTTTAGCCTGCAGAAAAGGAGGCTCAGGGTAGACCTTACTGCTGTCTACAACTATCTGAAAGGAGGCTGTAGTGAGGTGGGAGTCGATCTCTTCTCCCAAGTAGCAAACAATAGGACAAAAGGAAATGGCCTCAAGTTGCACCAGGAGAGGTTTAGATTGGATATTAGTAAAATCTTCTTCACAGAAACAGTTATTAGGCATTGGAACAGCCTGTCCAGGGAAGAGGTTGAGTCACCATCCCTGCAGGTATTTAAAAAACATACAAATGTGGTGCTTAGGGACATGGTTTAGAGATGGAGTTGGCAGTGCTGGGTTAACAGTTCGACTAGATCTTGAAGGTCTTCTCCAACATAAACGATCCCATGATTCTACGATTCAACAGTTTCAAATGAGAAATAGCACTTCTGGCCAGGCAGTTCTCCAACAACTATCAGCAAGAGCACTGCTGACTGCAATCTTGAGAACTAAGATAGGAAGGGTTGCCCTGTCACCACTGCTGTAACTCCTGCCTCTTCAGGGACAAGCTTGCTTGGGAACGTCTATCAGCACCTAGTCTGGCACTCATTTGTGTTTCTCTAATACTTTCTCTCCTCAAGAAAACTTATCTCCATCTGCAGTATTATTCTACTCTTTGTCTTACGAAATACTTAAAACTGCTGCTATCTTGAATTCTTGATTTATCCTCTCATTTAGTAGCACTCTGGCAGACCTCTTAGTTGTTATACAGCAGCATGAAGCATCTTATTTTTGGAAAATTTTACATTTTATCTCCTGTTTGGGGTCACATTATTTTCCAGAATTGGCACATTTCTTTTTAATCTTGGTAATTTTTTCCCCCGTGACTCTGGTATAATTAGCACTAAATCACACACTGAAGGCACTACAGCAGAAGGCTGAGATAGGGTTTCCTGATAGTAAAAATACAAGAGACTGAGATACTTCCGCTCCCAATATTCCCTCCTGGAAACTACAAATCCAGCAGATGAGAGGCCATCTGTGTGGATACCTTGTGATGCATTTTAACACTAAAACAGTAATGGAGCTGCACTTCTAGGGCTTCCCTTGCCAGCAGCCATCCCTGGAAATCCCTTGTAGGAGTGAAAGGAAAATAAGGACAGTGCCATGGAAACAGCTGATCTTTCCCTTACCTTTCCTAAATAAACTAGAAATTGGAGACTAATCTGCAAATTAACTGGCCAAATCTTCTCAAATCTTCTCAAATATAATTATTTTGCGCTCCATTTTAGTGTAATAAATAAGAATTATAGGAAAATACAGTTCAAAAATGAGAGGCCTTTTTTACTCTTGAAAAAAATGTTTTAACACCTGTTTGTGGTGAAATCTTCAGTATCAGATTTGGTGTACAACTTTGACACACCTTTATCCTTGTGCTTTAGAAATATTAAAAAAATTAAATAGGCTACATTTCTGAAAAAAAAAATCTTCTGTGTTCTTCTGGGGCAAAGATTAATGCAGAGTAGTGTCATAACCCTACAACCTTCTTACGAAGAAAGCAACTGACAGACTTTTGAATATTACGCAAGAAAGACATCTGTGAGAAAGTGCTTTCCCAGTTCATGAGTCTCACACAGTTGTGAGTTCAGCAGAAATCAGAAATCTTTGCCTTCTTTTGTCTAATCAAGAGGCACTGTCTTCTGCTTCTAGTTGCTTCTTCCAAGAGGCTTAAACCCTAATCTGAGAAAGAAATTTGTAGCCTATTTCACCACCACTAAAAAGCTGCTAGCTCTTGCTCTAAGCAATTGTGCTGTATTTATTTTTCCTGAGGAATTGTGGAACAGTCTGCAGGTAGGACAAGGGAAGACCCTTGTTGCGCTCCAATGCATTTTTTTGTTCTGTTGAAAAAGGTTGGCTATTCACCATGTTCTGCCTCCATTCAAAATCAAGGACAGTGATCTTATTATGACTAATTTAAATTTACATTTTGGTAAAGTGGAACACTCTAGCCGTGCCCTGCACATACTCTTGGGCAATTTGCCTTCCTCCGACTTTGGTGACTGCCTTGCCCACATCTATTGGTGAGACTCTGAATGGAGCCAAAGAGCATCGACAAATTGTCTCGAGCAAAGTCTCAGAAAAACTGCAGGGAATTTCCAGTGAACACCCAGAACCATGATAATAAAGTGTTTGGGGATTCTGAGCACATTCATCTCTCTTGATGACCTCCTTCCAAGCTTTCCAGCTGGACACTGTAGGCTTTCAGCCCTCTGTGGGCATTAGCAGAAGCAATAGCCAGCTGGAAATGAAAACGACTACTAGAGGAGTGTCACGAGTGCTTCAGAACACACACATTAAGGCCCCAGCTTCCCCGAAGGTGAGGTAGAAGACTCTGCTGATTGACATCAACAGCACCACATGGATTGCTGACTGCATGGGCCTGCATGTGCAGGCACCTGCAGGGCAGGTTTTCTCTAATTGCTGCCATCGTGTATCATAGTTCCTTCACCCGCATGTCATAGACAGAAGTTTGGAGATTGACCCCTATAGACATTCTTATATTGATTAAAAAACAAAGTGTATCACCCTAGTCTGTGAAATAAGTCAAGGGGAAAAAAGAAAAAAACACCAAAAGATTGCTGATCAAATGAGATTAAAAGTAACAAATCCATAGCTGTTTGTAGATAAAGACTTACACAAGGAGGTCAAACCACACCATATATGGTTCAAAACAGATTCGGAGTGTCCATACATGATTAGCAGCCATTGCATTAAATGAGCTCAGGACACCTCTTTGAATTAAGCAGGTGCAACCATGTGAAACGGGCCTCACCATTGCAGAAAAATGTATTTGGCCAAGACTGAAAGTAACAAATGTATAAACGCATACATAAGAATATATCCTCCTTAGCAGCTTCAAAGGTTATTCTGAAGCATTAAAATGCTAACAGCTTTCACTTTCTTTTAAGAAAACAAATGAGGAAGTTGAATACACACCTACTACAGCCACAGTGACGATGTCCCTCAACTAAATACACAGTTTTAGGCAGAAGGGCAGGTTAGACATTTTTTAATTAACAGAATTTGAATCACAATTTACACACATTGTGATTTCTAGTTAGGTTATTATGCTAAGCTAACCAGTCTAAGACATGAAAACCTATTTTTTTCCCCCATTCCCTAGCACTGTTGAACTATACAGGCTTCCAGTCACACATAAACTGTAATTCTGTAGTGGACAGAGACATCAGTCCACATAGATGCAATGACAATGCCAGGTGCTTAGTTTACTTGCATAGTATCGTAGGGTATCATCAATCTTAAATGACTTCTCTTGGAGGAAATAAAAATAGCTTTTGAAAACGAAACACAGACCATTAAAGTTATGAAACATAATGAAGCAAAACATTTACAAATTGATGTAAAAGGAACAATCAGACTATAGAA
>NW_009725488.1:0-291 GCF_000703405.1 Apaloderma vittatum
GAGTGGTGCTGAACTGTCCCCTCTCAACAGAGGTTTTGGGGTGTCCCAGGAGTCAGCTGAGCCACCGATACCCCCGGGCTTTCATTTCCATGGCCACGGGCCGCAAGCTTGTACCAGCTCCACCGGCTGAGCTGCACTTTCCCTCGGGTTGGCATTTCTCCAGAGATTTATTCCCCCTCTTGGAATGACTCGGAGAGCCAACTCTCGGCCTCAAGGCCAGTGGCCATCCCTTCTCTTTACAGCACAGGAGAGCAGCTTGTTATCCTGCGGAGCTGCTCGCTTTGCTGGCTG
>NW_009725488.1:316-1532 GCF_000703405.1 Apaloderma vittatum
CCAGTGACGAAAATCTCTTTAAAACCACTTATATCTCTTTTTAAAAAAATCCTCTTTCCCCATCTTTAGCCACCACCCCTAACATTTTCTCTGCCATTTTTAGGCAGTGTTTATGCAGTAATTAAACATGCAGAAGGGGCCAGCTATGGGTTATGAGGCTGTTGGGTGTGATGAGCTGTGCACAGTTCTCAGCTCTAATGCTAGACGGTGGCTGCTTGCACGTGTTGACTGGATTTCCTCCACCAGATATTCTTTCTTCTTTTGCAGCACCTCCCATCTCTGAGTGTGGGCTGAAACTCGGGTGTGGGTTTGCAGCTGGGAGGAGGAACGGCCTTCACCAGCTCGCAGAGCTGGCCGGTGCTTCTGAAACACATCCCCCACGGGCACGTGTCTCTGACCCGGCCGGGGTCCCGCTGCCTCGTTGGGGTTATCAGGGAATTGCTGGTCCAGGGGACCAAGATCTGCCTGATCCTGAGTGGGTGGAAGAGAACTTGTGCTTCCTGGAGGAGGAGGCAGCGTGTTTGTTTGCACGCTGGGCTTGTTCCCTGGAAAAATTTCCTCTTGGCATGAAGGGCAAAGAAAAACTTTGGGGGTTTCCCCTTGATTTTGGAGGAAAACTCCCGCTTTCCTGGAAATCGGAGCCATTCCAGGAAAACAACTGATGCCTGCGGCCAGAAGAAATCCCCAAATTCTTTGACTTTTTTTTCCTCCCTGATATATAAATCTTTTCTGCTTTCTCCCTTTAAGGCAAGTCTCCAACGACGATCCTGCCTCGATAACGCCTCGAGTCCACTCGGAGAAGCAGAGAGCCAGCCGTGTTCCCAGCCATTCCCCAGCCACAAGCCCTCCTCGTTCCCGGCAAAACACTGTCCCTTTGTGTCCCCCTCGCGCAATCCAGCGAACCTTGCGCCGCTGAAAAAGCTGCTGAACTTCAGAATATTCCCCCCCCGTGAAGGATCCTTTCTGCGGCAAGCCAGCCGCCCACCGGAACAACAAACGGGCACATTGTGGGATGCTCGGGTGCTCTGCCGCCGCTGCCAAAGGCGTTTCGCTTCCCTGAACCGAGCCCGGGGAGTTTTGTGCTATTAGTTATTTGTTTATTTATTTATTGTCTCCCTCTTTGCAGCCCCAGTGCTGATGAATGCACACGCTGGAATGTGGTTTTCTGCAGCTGCGATGTGCTCAGACTGCAAATATCCCATGGAGGGGAGGGGGA
>NW_009725489.1:0-61887 GCF_000703405.1 Apaloderma vittatum
GGCGCGGTTTGCCCTGAGGGGCTGTTGGTAGTGCGGGAGCGGTGCTACGTGCTCCAGGCAGCGGGATGTCCCCACTCCTGCTACAGCGCTGTCCTTTGCTGCGGTGGGAAGCTGCGTTAGCCCGTTGTCGCCAGAAAGAAAAAAAACAAAACCAAACAAACTTGCACGCAAAAACCCACAGTCCAAATCGATGAAATAAAGTGAGCTGTGCGCTGTAAAGTGATGGAGTTGCCTTAAAATTCCAAAGGCTTTGCCTTGCCCCAGTGGAGCGTGCTCTGGGGATCTGTCAGGGCAGGAACTCCAGCAATGCTCTCAAAGTTTTTACCACAAGTGCTGGAAGCTTGCTCTGGCTAAATGAAGATAAAAATGCTGTTACTTTTACAGACAATCCAGGAGCTTGAGCTTTGAGAAGCATGGCTGGGTCACCTGAGTTGTGCCCTGACAGCCTGGGCTGGCACTGCTTGGCTGTGTATTTCTGGTCTGCTCCAGGAGCTTTGCAGTCAGCTGTTGGCAGCAACAGCAGGGGCCCGACTGTTGCTGTCTGCCAAGAAGGATGTTCTCTCACCATGCGAGGGTTGTTCATGCCTTTCCTATACGTTTCCAGAAGTATGTTTGGTAGCTACGTCTCCCTGCCAAGATTTCTGACATGAATTTTGTCAGATTTGATTTTGTCAGATTCGATTCTGTCATCACTCCTGCACAAATACGTGAGTTGTGAGTGACAGTGCAAGCTGACCTAGGCTGCAGTGCTGGCTGGATTCCTGGTTAGGTCAAAGCTTGGACAGACATGATTTGGAGTTACTGATCCCAAGAAGGATCAAGGATGAAATCAGGCATTTCAATCTGAGGACTGAAAGATGTGAAAGCAGTCAGTATGCTGAATAGGTCACTCGTATGCTCATTGTTTGAATTTTTCTCGTGTTTAGAAAGGTGAGACTAGTGTTGGCACATCTGACTTCCTCATTGGGTGCTCCTCTGGAGTGGTAAGAAGCTGAATTTCAAGATGAGAAGCTGAGTACGAGGCCAGAAGGGGGGAGGCCTCTCACCTGCAGTGGCAGGTATCTTACTGTGAAAGAAGAGACCAGGAACTAGGGGCCTGTAGGGAGCCTAGTTCTCAGAAGAAGATGCAGCCTAGGTGTAAAGCAGTTGCCTTAAATTACATCTAGGAAAGAAACACAAAGTAGTGCCAGGAGAAAGAGGAAAGTAGTTGGGAGGTTCACACCTGCAGGACCCTATGATGTGATCCTTGGTAAATGGTGGTGGTTACCTGCCTTGGTGTCAGGTTGCCCTGAAGAATCGAGCTGTACAAGTCATTCCAATTCTAGCTGTCAGAAAAACAATACTTAACAATGTTTTAACTATTTGAAAAATTATATATTTTTTTTAGACTTGATCTTCTTGTGTGCTGTCTAGAGGAGTTTTAATTCTTGATATGCACGCTTAAAAATCCAAAGAGAAATCGTAACTGCTATGCATAGCAGCCACTCTTCAGCAAAAGGTGGGATTTGATGTGTTCTGTAAGCTGATGTTCATCAGCCACAATGCAAATCCAGAATACTGGCACCAACATGCAAATCCTTCCACGGAACAGATCCACTTAATCTCAGAAACTGCTTTTTATGCTACAGCAGTTGTGATTTTTTGTCCCTCTATATTTATCTGAAGCTTGGAGAGGTGTTTTCCAAGCAGCTGGTCATTGGCTCTGAATGTCTTTATGAAGGTTGGGAAAAGTATTGCGGCCAAGCCTTCCTGCCTTTACCCCGGCACGTTAGCTTTGGTGCTCTTTACTTCATTAAACGTATCTAGTTGTTCTTAATGTCAGACCTGTCAGTGATCAGCAGCCTTCTCCTATTGTTATGTTCAAATGACCCTAAAAAATTTGTCTACTAAAGAGCCTAGGAAAAACCTTAATGGAAAGGAAAGGAATAATGGGTTTAAGTAAGGACATAGGAAGTTCCACCTCAACATGAGGAGAAACTTCTTTACTGTGAGGGTGACAGAGCCCTGGCACAGGCTGCCCAGAGAGGTTGTGGAGTCTCCTTCTCTGGAGACTTTCAGAACCAGCCTGGATGTGTTCCTGTGTGGCTGCCCTAGGGGATCCTGCTCTGGCAGGGGGGTTGGACTAGATGATCTTTCGAGGTCCCTTCCAACCCTGAACATTCTATGATTCTATGAATCTTTGCCACTGCAAAGTTAGCAAAGGTGCTGCTAAATTTTCTGTCCATGGCTGGTTCATGAGGATGGGGAGCCACAGACTCTTCGCTGGCTGTGTTGTTGGTTTTTATTTGTAAAATTGTCACAGATCCTGGGCAGATCTAGAGTCTGACGTGCCCTGATCTGAGGTGAAGCTGTTGTGAAGGGACTGATAGCTGGAAAGAGAATCAAATTTTCTTCCTTTCTAAATGCCTGAACTCAATGCATTCACTCCCTCATTTAAAGCATGTTCAAGGTCAGAGCAAGTCTCTGGAATATGTAAAGTGGAGAGTAAAGACGTGAAACCAGTGACAGCAGAGTAATTACTGCTTCCCAGCCTGGTCCTCAAATGCTTCCTAATGCCCCCTTATAAACTGAGTTAAATGAGACAGAAGATGGAGGACAGTTAAAGAGACTCCTGTGGCTTTGTTCTGGTAGCAGATTCCTTCTTGCCTCAAAGAGACCACCTCAGTGTTCTTGAAAATGCAGGAAAACCTTCTGCTGCGTCCTCTGCTCTATCATCTCCCTCTCAGCCTCATCTCAGTTGCTATTCTGGTAGCCTGTTGCTTCTATTGCATGTCTGTCCTAAGCAAAAACTGTCACTATTTGGTTAAGTGGCTTTGCTGTGTGTAATAAGCTAGTGTTAATGAATGTATTTATTTACACTTAATATGTCTAAAGGATGCATGTTTATATTTTCAAAACATTAGTAATTCACAAAAACAGGCACTCAGTTGTACACAAAGTAGCTCACAAGAGAGCTGCAAAGCAGTGCTGCTCTGGAGCCTGATGCCATGGCAAGGGAGCCATAGAGTTCCTGGAAAAGAAACCTTGTGACATGGAATAGTGGTGTGAAAATGCACAAAGGGTTCACAGTGAAGAACATGTTCTTTCCATGGATTCAGGAAAGCAGAAAACTGTTGGAAGCCTGAAATGGAGAACATTAGTGAAAAATAGTACTGCCAGATGGAGAGTTGTGGCCTGTGGATGCAAGCGTACAGTGCGATTCATTAGTTAAACCAAGCAGGAGAGAGCCAGAGACAGCGCAACACCCAATTTGGGAAACCACAGTGTTTTCAGTTTCTGATCCTGCTGGAATTAAATATGCTTCAAAATGAGGAGGAAAGCACTATTTGGAATCTTTGTCGTGAAGGAAAGGACAAACTGTCCTTCCTTTTGTTTTACTTTTATATGGTAAGGCTGGAGAGCCAGTCACTTTTCCTAAGACTCCTACAAAGAGGGAGAGAAGGCCCAACTGTCTAGCTCAGCAGTTGTCTTTGGTGCTAGGAATTAACAACAAGATCTAATAGGTTTCTATAGTACCTTAAAAAGGTTGGGTTTGCCAGTTTTCTTCTATGTAAAGCCAATTCCAAATCTAGGTACAATACCACTCACAAAGTAGCCGAGAAAATTCATGGATTTCTTATTCAAGCACTTGGGTTTTCTTACTGTTTTTTGCCCACACTTGTGAAATCTCACAGAAGCTAGATGAAATGACATGTTAATGTACTTTTAAAATACAGGTTTCAACTTGAAAGGTTAAGAAACTGCAGTGTAGTCCATGTAGTCCATGAAGGAAATTACCATTAAACACAAACTGTAAAACAGGCTTCTTTCTTTAAGCCAGATTTCTCTCTTACATCACAGAGTCACACAGAATAGTAAGAGTTGGAAGGGACCTCTGAAGATTATCTAATCTAACCCCCTGCCAGAGCAAAATCACCTAGACTAGATCACACAGGAACATGTCCAGGCAGGTTTCGAAAGCCTTCAGAGATGAAGACTCCACAACCTCTCTGGGCAGCCTGTGCCAGTGCTCCATTACCATCACAGTAAAGAAGTATTTCCTTATGTTTAGCTTGAACCTGCTCTTTTCCAGTTTGTGACCACTGCCTCTTGTCCTGTCACTGGAAGAAGACCCTGGACCCATCCTCCTGTCACCCACCCTTTAGATATAAGCATTGATGAGATTCCCCCCTCAGCCTCCTTCAAGCTATGCAAACCCAGCTATCTCAACCTTTCGTCATATGGTACATGCTCCAGTCCCCTCATTATCTTACTGGCTCTGCGCTGGACTCTCTCCTGTAGTTCCTTGATCATCTTGAACTGGGGAGCCCAGAACTGGACACAGTACTCCAGGTGAGGCTTCACCAGCACAGAGCAGAGGGGGAGGATGACCTCCCCTGACCTGCTGGCCACACTCTACTTAATGTATCCCAGGATGCCATTGGTCTTCTTGGCCACAAGGGCACATTGTTGGCTCATGGTCAGCCTGTTGTCCACCAGGACTCCCAGGTCCTTCTCTTCAGAGCTTCTCTCCAGCAGGTCAGCCCCCAACCTCTACTGATCCATGGCGGTGTTCTTGCCCAGATGTAATACTTTATACTTGCCCTAATTGAATTTCATTAAGTTTCTCCGTGCCCAGCTCTCTAGCCTGTCTAGGTCATGCTGGATGGCAGCACAGCATGTTGGCCACTCCTCCCAGTTTTGTGTCATCAGCAAATTTTTTGAGGACACACTCTGTCACTTCATCCAGGTCACTGATAAATGTATTGAATAGGTCCGGACCCAGTACTGACCCCTGGGGGACACCACTAGCCACAGGCCTTCAACTAGACTGCCTCACTGACCACAACTCTCTGAGCCCTGGCTTTCAACTTGCTGCCCAGTCATCCAGTTCACACTTTGTAAGCTTGGCTGTGAAGATGCCATGGAAGACAGTGTCAAAAGCCTTGCTGAAGTCGAGGTAGACTACATCCACTGCCCTCCCCTCATCTATCCATCTATTTATATCATCGTAGAAGGCTATCAGATTGGTCAAGCATGACTTCCTCCTGTTAAATCCATGCTGACTACTTATGATAACCCTCTCTTCCTCAACATGGGTCCTTATTGTCTTTCTTGAAGAGTGGAGTGATGTTGACTTTCCTCCAGTCCTCAGGCACCTCTCCTGTTCTTCAGGACTTCAAAGATTAGGAAAACACCAATCGACTGTATGTACCAAGAGTGGCTTCCAGTGTCCTGGGCTTACACACAGGCTACCTCTCTGTCCTTACCAGTACAGGACAGCTGCTTGCAGTGCACTGACAAATTGCACCACCTAGGTGTCAGTTGTTCACCACTTCTAGGCAATGACCATTTTGGCACTGGAGTGCTTGGTCTGAAAAAAACCGTTGGTGCTGGCTGTCTTCTGCCTTCTCAGCTGAGCCAATGATCCCACTTAAGGGCCTCCCAAATGAAGCAGAAAAAGTTCCTGGGCACTCAGTGCAAAGCGATGGCTGTGCTCTTTCTGGCATCTGAAATCTGTCAGAAGGACCAGCTACCTCTGTACTGGCAGACCTAAGGGATATCTGTCCTGCAGCCAGCATACTACCAGCATCACCTCTAACAAGTCATAGAATCATAGAATCGTTGGAGGTTACCTCTAAGATGAAGTCCAACCATCAATCCAATACTATCATGACTTCTAAACCATGTCCTGAAGTGCCATGTCTACACATTTTTTAACACCTCCAGGAACAGTGACTCCACCACTTTCTTGGGCAGCCTGTTCCAATGCTTCACTGTTATGGGTTTGAGTCTGGTGGGTTTTTTTGTAAAAGTGGGAGTAGACTCATGCAAAACTTCGAGAGCCTCCCCACCCCCAGATAGGAGTTTGACCTGCCTCTGGCGAGAGCCAGGCAAATCAGTGCCTGTGCCATCAAGGTATTTAGGAGGCAACACCATTTCTTTGGTCTGTCCTGTCCTGTCTTTAATGCTGGGGAGTTTTTTCTCTTGGGGGAGGGGGAAGTGAGAGGAGAACAAAAGAGTGTTGCCCTGAGAAGAAAGAGGGGGAGAAGAGTCCCAGAGGAGGAGAAGGCTGCTGAAGCAGGACCTTTCCCGGAAGCCCATGGTAGTTGAGATGGCAGGAAGGAGATTGCCTGCCAGCTGGGGGAATTGACTGAGGCAAGAACATCCAGGATGGGTCAGTGCACGCAGAGCCCCATGCAAAAGGAGAGAGAGAGACCAAGCATCAGTGGAGTATGAGCCCAAAGCAATCCGTGGCCCCAAGGGACTCACGAGGAGGAAGAGGATTGCCTCCCGTGAGGTGGACACCACGTGGCATGAAGGAGAGACTGCGAGGAGCCCTCTTTCTCAAGGAGGAGTACCATGGACAATGAGTAATGGCCAGATGGACTGCATTCCCCACCCTCTCCACCCCTTGCATCGATGGGGAGAGGAGGTAGCTGGGAAGATGGGGGGGGGGGGGGAGGGTGTCGAAGATCAGCCCCTATTTATTGATGTATTCCTCTTACTATCCTACTTTGTAAATGGTGATGGTGAATTAAATCTATGTTTTTCTCCCCAAGTCGCTCTGGTTCTTTACCCGTCATCTTAAATGGTAGATTATTACCCTCCCTATCCTTAATCTCAAACCCTTGAGCTTTTTTAGTTGAATTGTCTCCCTCCACATCACTGTGGAAATGGGGGTGGGAGGAAGAGAGAGCTGGAGACCGCATGGTTTTTGTCCTAGTCAGCTTGAACCACAACATTCACCACTCTTTCATTAAAGAAATTTTTCCTAATATCCAATCATCTGACTAATCTGACCAAAATGCAATTCTGCCTGTATCTGATCTAGATGAAACAAGATACAGTAACACACAGATCTGGTAGCAGTTGCTATGAAGCCACAGCCTGCGGACCAGAATAGACTTTGTTTTACTTTTTTTTTTCCTCAGATTTGCTAGATTTTACTGTCTATTCAGTTGCAGACATAAATTTCTGTTTCTGCAGTCCTGCGGCCATACTGAAGTGCTTTAGCATTCATGCACCAGCTGCATTAGAAGAGAAGGCCTCTCTTAGAGGTCTTGTGTTTGTAACTTTAAGACTCTATTTGGCTGACTCTTTTAAAAAATTCTGGGAGCTTATGTCATAAAGTCAATATAAACTGAGTTGCCAGAACTCTCAGATGGGTTTCACTATTAAAATGCTAACAAAATTAGTTTAACTGGAAGTTAAACAAGCATAAGGACTTCTTGGTGGAGGGAAGAAAGGATGCAGTGAGAACAGCAGATGGAGCTATTGGAAACTTAAACTGTGTTTGTCCTGGTGGGGATGCAAAACACTCTCAGTGCAAAGCTGCAGAACCTGCACCTCATACATTTCCTACTACTAATGCTCCTACCACATATATGGTCCAGAACTTTATCAGCCCCGTTCCCTCTGGTCATGATACCCATTTATGTAGTACCTCCCTGCTTTTCTATGTTTTGAATTAAAAGAAAACTGGCTTCCTTATAAAAAAATAAAATTAAATATCCAATATTTTGTTAGTTTATATCCAGATTTAAACTGTAAAGGAAGAAAAATTTGTTGTAATTATACTTGAAAATCCATGAAATGAAACAAGCATTTTTTTAAGGTGATACTCTTATTGTAGCCTTGAATATCTAAAGATAAAAACAAAGGAAGGTCCATGGAGGAAGCAGTAATTTTTTATTGGACTGTTAGATTTGGCAAGACTCAGAGAGGCTTCCAGGAATGCAAACCCTTCTTGATGTTTGAAATGGAAGCCACAGATTTCAAGCTTTGTGCAGGTTCCAAACAAGTGCTTAATTAAGAGTTTAATTCGGTTACTGTGGAGCAAAGCGAGGTATTAAGGTGACTGGCCTCCAGAGGACACGTAGAGAGGTATAGGCATTATTAGCTGTGAAAACTTCAGGCATGAGTTGTGGGTAATTAAAAAATAGATGCACAGGGAAATGGGAGATCAGAGAGACCAGATGACTTTAAAGGGATTTTAATGATATGCCTTCATAACTGAGCTACAGGAAAATATTGCAGTTTATTATGGATACAATATTGATAAGAAACCCTGCGTAGTTCTTGTGAATATGTTGAGCTTTTACTTGTGTTTCATCACTTGTACTGATTATTGTATTCTGAGGAGTGAAGCTAAATAACCACTATGCACCTGTATTTGAGTGTTCAGACACAATTCTGAACAGTTTACCCATTCATAGGGAGCAAGAAATGCTTTCCCAAGGAAGAAAGAAGAGCAGAGGAGGTACATGAGTGTGCTTAGACAGCCATATCTGGATTCAGGGGCAAGTTTCAAATAAATGCTTTGCCAGTGAGTCACCTAATAGAACCTGATGGGTTAGTCTGGGTATCTTGCATCACAATTTTAGCTGGACCTGTGATACTAAGCCACACGTTAGAGAGATAGTCTTCACCAATTAAAAATACCACTTAGCTATTCAAGTGGGGCAGAAAACTGGGTGGAATGCTTCCTATTTTGTTACCTTCTTTTCTTGATGCTTAATTTGTAATCACACTCAATAACTGGATATTTTTTATATAACCACTGTTATATTTTTAAATATATAGCACTTATATAGCAACTATAATTAAATAATTGATTATTCAACCATAAACATTTTGAAGGTAGCTTTTGATGTTTAAGAAATTATGTTTAAATTCTCTCGACGTGGGAGGACCTTTCACATTGACTAGTATTGTGAAGTATGATAAAAGTGGAAACAAAGAAGAGTGTTAATGGCATAGAAGTCAAAATACAGAGTAAGCCCCGACATCATCCTTTTATGTACTCATTTTGCTTTATTGGCTAAAGGACCAGTTTCTTTTTAACTTAATTTAAAACAGTCTTTCTCCCCACTGAATGAAAAGTTTTTGAGTAACTGCTGATGTAGGAGTCTGACAGAAGCAAAATGAATAGCAGTACTTCATTTGTAACCCCTGACTTGTTTGTTTTTTAATGTAGACTGTAATAAATGAGAACATAGATTCACTTGCCCTGGTAACCACCTTTTAGTTCCAGAGAAACCAATTCCTTCCATAAGTCCAAAATTAGAAGGTGACAACCTCATTGATTTTTTAAAGTTGAAATGCATTTATCAGTCATTTAGAAAATACAAAGGAAACTGGCAGCTGAAGGAGTTTTCATGAATTTTGTTTTGAGGTTTCAAAGTTTATCTTTTTTTTTTTTGTACTACTGTAGAGCAAAATAGCTCTTGATTTAAATGGCTTACAGTGGTACAAGAAAACAAAAGAACACCCCAAGCAGATTAATTTTTTTTTTTGCTGGAAAACAGGAAGGGACCGTAAGAGTCAGCTGGAGTTTATGCCCAAAGGATTCATATAGATTTATATGTATATTTGCAATGCATATTAGTATGACAGGATTTATAGATGGTCTGTCAACCTTCCTATGAATAATGTGCAATATCAGCAATGTCACAGTATGTGACGTACGACGGCTTTCGAAGTAAATGATAGCAGAACTTTTAAGATTTGCTTGAATTTCTTTAGTGTCACCGATATTTTGTAAGATCACACATACCTCTGTCCTTCTAGAAGTCAAGTACATTTTCTGCAAGTAAAGATTTCCCAGCTCTTACAATTACAGTGTGTGTATTTTGCTATTATTCTCATTCGGTCTTTTCCTTTGCCCCCTCCCTGCAAAAAGCACATGCAAATGAAAACTAAGTACTCATAAAACCTGGTGATTTTAGAAATTTTGTGTGCATTTATTTAGAATTAGCAATTATTATTTAAGTATTCTTATTCATATTATACATATGAATATGTAGAGGCCATAATCCAAGTATCACATTGAAGACCTCCACAATATAAAAATTCAGACACACAGTAACAGGAAGTTTTAGGATTATTATTCCAGCTATGAAATCTGTAAATCATGTCCATATGCTTAAAAAGCAAGCCACGCTGAACACAGTAATAAAAGGCATTTCAAACTTCAAAGCGAATGTTCCTCTGCTTAATAACCTTCCCTCTGAGAAGGTCATTTAGTCATAGGTTAAGAGTTAATGACATCAGTCAAAAAACAGATCTGCTATGAATTTTACATACCTTGTTTAAGTCTTCTGAATTGTTATAGTAAATCTGTTACGAAATTCTGATGTATCAATATGAAAGACAACATAGCACGTTTCTATTTTAAAGTTTATTGGATATTTTTAATGGCTTGATGAATCTAGAATTTCTCAAACAAAATAACATCATGAGTTTTTTATAAATCCTCATCAAATTCAAATTATCTGATTGTGTTTCCATCTCCACCTAAGGCCTCCTTTTAGTTTTGATTTTCCATGTAAAGAATTTATGGCCGTGCCACAGCGTTCATGACATCTGGATCTTTTTGGGGCCATGGCAATTCAGACCATCACACAACACTGCCATTAACAGCATTGTGCTTAAATTTTTGAGCTTTTCCACATGAAATGTGGATGTGAATGTTACAAATACGTAGTATGTGCTCTAGCTTTGGTCATTTTCTAATCATACAGGAGAGTGGGGTGGAAAAAAGCAGCATACTGCAATGCAGAGACTGGCACAGGGCCTTAGGAAAAAATGATCTGCTAGGAAGGGAACTTGTAAGGAAAAGAAGCTGTAAGATCGCTCTGCTGCAAACACAGTAGTGAACTATTGCAGTCCAAATGGTTGATGGGTCAAGGCTTCAGAAAGTGGAAGTTCCTTGCTTCTGCAGGAGCCAACAGGAGGGAAAGGATGGCCAATGCTCACACTCAAGCAATTGTTTTGTAGGACTATGGAAAGATATTTTCATGTTCCTGCACAGCTAAATGTGAATCTGGTCAACTCAAAGCTCTTAGGCATGTCCTCTTTCCTGTCCAAGACAGTGCCATACATTAGCTGAAGCAAGAAGGAATGAATCTCTCATACTGAGTTGCAGTGGAAGGCTACAGGACTGCAGCACTGTCTTGGTGTCTTTGCATACTGAACACCAGCAAAAGGCATCCCCTTCACCTGCGGGTAAAGTGTGAGTGCTCACCTTCACCTCATTTTGTGATCTAGTGGGCCAGAGACAGTTGGGTGACAGGTTAATGGATTACAGAAGGAATTGTGTGAGGTCCTGTGCTGCAGAAAATGAGGGTGAGGTTAGTGTGCACCTACTCACACATGTACACACACACACCCCCCCCCCAAAGTCTGTTAACCTGCAAAGGTTTGAGTTTCAACTTTGTGTACCACAGTTGACACTCCTATTGGAGGCACAAAAAAGTACATTCATAAGCCTTCTGGAAACAAAGGCTAAGATTCTCTAAGGAGAATATAAGTTATAAATGAGGTAAATATTTAAGTGTGCTGGCTGCTTAGGGCACTCTTGTTAGTGAGTGCCACCACAAACAGTTTCCTTTTCCATCTTCACAGTAAGCCTAAGACCTGTTCTGATTTCAGGAGCTTTCTGGAACATCACTGCTGCAAAATGGAAATCCCTCGTAGGTGAAGGGCCTCTAGGGAATTAAATGTGAAAATAATGCTGAATTTTACATTACACTTCAGATCTAGTTTTGGTGATCACACAATCTCTGTTGTTTGAGCATGTTTCTATCAAAAATATTTACCTAAGCATTTCACAAAGCAATCCACAAGTGCACAATTTTGAGGTTAATTTGCCCATAGGCTTAGGTGGAATGAAGCCTGTGGACATGGCAACATCCCATTCCTTCCCAGTGGGATCTTCAGTCCTGAGTTAGACTTTGAGGCACAGGTCTGCTCTTCAGTGCTCTAGGAAGCTGTGAAAACCTCAAAACAGAGTTCACAGTGGTGTTCAGTGATGGTACATTTTTAGCCTGTGTTTCTTAATGGCTACTGCACTTTTCTGGGGGATTAAGGGGCTCATGTTCAAATTGCTCTCTGTCTAGTGAGAGAAGCTTTTGAATATGACTTTCAGCCCCTCAGTGACTACTTTGTCTAAGAGCCTTTTGGAGCTGAGGCAGACTTATTTGCCTCTCCAGATGGAACAGTTCTTTTCTGTAAAGAAGATTTAATACATTCACTGTTCAGAACAGAAATCTGAGGAAGACTCTACAGATCAACATTGATGAGACTCAGACATGATTAATACAGGTTTCCAGTTGCTAAACTTCAATGTAAAAAAGGCTAGGAAATGCATAAGCTTGAAGTCTTTGTATGGAATTTAGCTGTACAAATGCTGTAAAGGTGTGTTTTACTCAATATGCCTCTGGTGCCACCAGTTAAGTTTCTTGTTTGCCTCTGCAGCTCCCTGGCTCTCTGAAGGATGTGCTAATGGTGTAAACTATCACAATTCAACCACGAGGTCAGGGTGCTCTTGACTGAGCTGGATGGGAAGTAAGGGAGTAGTTCATTCCTTTTATGGACCCCCATCAAGTACACATGTATGAATTCAGAGCCTCTCAGAGGAGCGAGGGAAGTGTAAAGGTGTGCTTCTGCTGCCAGGCTTGTTCACCTGGTGTTGCTCTGGGGTCACATTCCTCTTCTTGTCCATGCAGAGCACTTGCTAGTTGCACGTGGCCTTTGCTCTGGAGAAGTGTCAGCAGCTGAGCCCAGTGCAGACCAGTAGGTAACTCTGCTGCAGGGCATCCACCCAGTATGCTCCCAGGTCAGAACACGTTGCTTGGTCAGAGGATCCCAGGCCAGTTCCCAGCATAGATAGCAAAAACAGCCTGCTGATATGTTTGCCCAGACCTAGGTCGCAGACAGCTTTGAAAGTGCTCAGAGCAATCATCCAGAGTTGAATTCTAAATGCCTTACTCAGATAAAAGGCACTTTAAATTGTTTTGTCAAACAGTTCAGTCAATCTTACAGGGTTTAGCTCTGTTTTAGAGTAATTTGTTTTTTCCCTATATACATATAAAAAAATCTCAGATGCACATGAAAAAGCCATTTTCTGTTCCCTGTCTTTTGCTAAGCTTTCCATCTCTGTAGCAGTTGTTTCATTTGCTCTATTCCTTTCATTCACAGTGCAGCATAGAATTGGAGAATTCAGCAAAGGGGAAAAAATGATTCAGTCATCAAGACTATTACTTCCAGTTCAGGATTATTGCTCACAGTATTTCCTCTGGACTGGCTCAGTCTGGACTTCAGTGGCTCAGAGAATACTGTCCTTGTACTTGATTTGGTTAAAACACTGTTACTCAGGCCTCACACTAGTGAACGGGATTTCAGTGCAAAGGAGATATTTTCACAGCATAGTAAGCTAAAGGGAAAATTATCTTTTAGTGCACCGTGCTTTGAAGAGTTAGTACTAGTGTGGCTGTTATCCCTTAGGGAGATTAACACACTGCACCAGGAACAAATAAATAAATCACACATGACTGTCGGGCAGATGTGGGGAAAATTATTCTTCTTTACTGAAACTATTGGATCAAATGACCTTGTTTTGACCTGGGTTTGGGCAAGAGCCAGTCCCAGTGGGACAAACATAAGAAGGCTGTACTTGAGGTGGGTTTGGGTTTTTGCTTGTTTTCTTTTTGTTGGGCAGAGTTTTAAAATAACAGAGAAAAATCAAAACCACTGGAATAACTGATGCATTTATTTTCTTATATACACTTAAATATGGCACATCTGACAGTAGTTGTACAATAAACTCAAAATGATAATCAAAGCTGGACAGTAGATCAAATAACTCAGTGCTGAACCTGTTAGAAGCCAAATCCCGTACACTGAGTTTCTGAAGAAAGTTTCATCCAGGAGCTGCATTATCTAAGGATCTGGAGGCTGAGATTACCTAGTCTCAATTTCTGAAAGACTGGCTGTTGACTGTGACTCTGTTATCGATATACCAGCTTAATCTTCCGTAACACTGAACTGTCTGTTTCCACTTTTTCTTCCACACAGCCAGCGATTCATCAGTTGTTGTTACCTCGTAGAGAATGATTGCCAATGTCCCAGGGGATTCACTTGCAGTTGTGATTACTCTAATAAATACATGCAGACCGGATTCATTCTTCTGCCATTACTGTGGAAGATGTTTGTGTTTGCTATTGTTTGAAAGTCAGTGACAGCTACTTTGCAAAGCAGTGGACTTTTGGAGAATAGGGGAAGCTCAGTCAAGGAGTTTCTTTGCTTTGGGACCCATGAGAACCTCTTTTCTCCTTCGGACAACGACAATGCCTGGGACACACTGGTTTTGCAGTTGGGCATGTTCTGGGTTGTGATGGACATTTGTCCTCACAGCTATTTCATAAAGGGGAAAAAAGCAAAAAGAGAGAAGCATCGTCATATGATAATTCTTCACTGTCACATTCCTCAACTTTTTCATCATGGAACACTGAAGTGTTCTTGGACAATGTTTGGAAAAGTGTCGATACCCTACAACACAGGGAGACAAGACCTTGCTGCCTAACAGTTCTTGTCTACTGCAGCATGTCTTGCTGTTGTCCATTTGTCCACAGTCATGACCTAAATAATGCTTTCTTGAGAGCAGTGAAGTCCAGAGTGTCAGCAATGGATAATGCTGCCCTCAAATTTTGTGAAGTACCTTAGCTCACCTGACACTTCAGCTTTGGTCGTCCAGGAATACCAGGCTGGCATAAAAGTCATGTGCCCAGATTATAGTAGTTTCTAGAAGCCAAACTCATGTAAACAAATTATTGCATAGATCCTCTCCCACCTGTCTGAAACACCTAATGACCAAGTCTCTCGTGCTCAATTTCATCTGTGCTGATTCACTAAGCTGTTTTTATACTTGTTGACTACTCTATGCTTGTCTGTATTTTCAGAGCTGAACCTAAAGATGCAGAGGTTACTTCTTCCACAGCTTCTTCTCTGTGGATGAACCTATGAAGTCTATGAGAATGGATGCTGTGGGTGACGGTTAAGTGAACCGCAGCTCTGCTAAGGTACCCAGGGAAACTGGGTGCTGAATGTCCTTACATAAGCTTTCAGAAAGAGCTCCTGCATGCTCATGGGTCTCTACATGTGGCCAAGGCTTTCTGAGAAGGAAATTCTGAAAATAAACTAATGCATGGAAAAAAGGTGTTTTGAAAGGATATTTTCTATTAAAGTCTTGCCAGAGAAACCTCAAAACTAGTTACACAAAAGGATTAGGGCAATGCATGGAGTGTAACAGCCCCAGAACAATTTCCCACAGCTTCTCAGTGGAATCAGAGCTGATGAGTCACTTCGAGTGTGTAAAAAACTGCATTAGCTCTAGAAAATCACTTGCTCTGAGTACAAACTGAATAAGGAATGAGTTGTATAGTGTGGGTGCCAACTCAGGGAGCTTTTGTTCCTAGATGTCTGTGAGTCTGCATTCAGCTCTGACAGGGAACACAGGATGGGTTCTACCTACCTACAAATGTGAGACTCAGTATCTCACTGTAAATCCCATCTGTCACACAGTAATTTTATTTGTAGCACAGTTTTAACCATCATTCCCTTAAGATTAGAGGGAAAAAGTATTAAATATTTATAGCGGAATAGCATCCTTGTCCAGATTTCTTTAAAGCATATTGATTAAGTAAACCTTAGACTCCTTCTATGAAGAAAGTATGTAAATATATTCTCAATTATTATTAATCACAGGGATGGTGCTATCCCAGCTGGACCTCCTAGCGAATTCAGCACTTGTGCCTCCAGCATCTACGCAAGCTAACTCACATCTTGCAGTGTAGACACTGAATGGCAAGGAACACTTACCTGCAGGTTTCAGCATGAAATATCTTGTGTTTTAGAGCACAGCTCTCCTGGCTCTCCCTACACAAATAGCAGCTGCAGTTCTCTTTACTTTGAAAGAAGTCTGTGGGACATCTCTGTCTGCAGATGCATTCACAATTTTCTTCGTCAAATTCCATGTGTTGTCCACACATAGCCAGCTCAGAAAGAGGTGGGAGTCCTGCAATGGCACATGAATCTTTTAATGGTAAGTTTTACATGTCTGAATCCTGCTTTACTAGAGACTGACTCTTTCTTCACAATCACTAGGGCTCACACATGTACTCTCTGGTAGATTCTAGTCTACAAAATTTTTGTATTGTAGCTTAGAGTGCAGAAAAGGACCTGAGAGGACTGGGCTGATTTTTTCACTCTTGTAGGTTGAACTCCATATAAAAATACTTTATTTTGGTGCTGTATACTAAAAGAGCCTAGTATTAGGTTTGGGATGCACAAATCTTCACTGGACAGTGGGTTTTAAAAAGAAAATCTCAAAGAAGGTTTAGTCTATATTTGTGAAAATAAATGCACATTCATGCAAACTATCACACTCACTACTCAGTATAATTTATTATCCATAGCCTTTGGAAATTTTTGCAAAAGTAATATTAAGTCTAGTAAGGTGCAAGCTGGTCTAGCACTTTGATAAGGCCACATAGGAACACTTGTCAGTTAAAGAAAGAAGCAAATACTTTGCTTCAGAAACAAAACCCCAGCCAAGTGAATGCACTGTCCAATACCTCATCTATCTGCCCTCAAAATACACATCTGGAGTACAATATGAGGTTAATCCTAGCAAAAAGGGAACACATTTTGTGAAAGCTTTATTAAAATGCTAACAGCACATCCCTGGTAAAAGGTCATGGCATATAATGTGTCATTGGGAAGGTAATTTCCTGTAGTTTCACAATTAGCTCTTGGATTTAGCCTATGGAATGTGGAATGTAGCCTGCGTCTGTGACCTCTGCAGCCTCAGTTCTGATCTGAGTGGCCAGAAAAGGCTTGCACATTGCTTGAAAGAAACCTTCATAATTATTTGCTTAATGCTGGAAAACCAATATCCAGACGTTATAAAACCCAAGTCCTACTGGAAGAGAGGAAGGAATCTGCCCCAAATTCTTGGAAGACAAGCCCCTTCCTCAGGGTGATAACGCTTGGCATGTGTGAAGTCATGTAGAGTGTTTCAGTCTCACTTTGTTTCAGCCTCAAAGGCAGATTTTAAGTTATTTTGTCCGAGCCACTGCCAAACACAATGTACTTCACAGAATGATATTTTATCTGAGGAAATACTGAGCCTATGTCAACAAAAGCTGTGATTCAACAAGCCACAATTGTTAATGCTCCAAGCTGATCTTACAAAAGGCTAAGAGTTAGAAGGATTTCGGCTATTCACAGTCCTCTGGACATACTCTGAAATATAGAGTGCTAATTCTTTTTTGAATGAAAAGTCTAACTTGAGCTTAACGACCTAACCTCACAGAGAAATGATCTGCTCCAGAATGAGAACAGATCCTACAGAAGCCACTACACCACAGATCTCTTGCTTATTAACAGTGGGACATTGCAAACAACATACCAGTTTATGAGGTTATTTAGTTTTATTTTAGCTTGCTAGTCTAGGAATTGCTTGCCAAGTTGTTTTTATTGTTGCCTTGGATGGTTAATTTTTTTGCTTACTGAATGTAGGTTAAACCACAAAGACAGAGCTTCCTACTGTGTCTGTCTGCTCTTGTGCTATGATAATTTTTCTTTTTTGACTGTAGCAATTTCCTGAGAAAATACAATTTTTATAGAATCTTATACAGAACTTGGAGAAATTTTAACTTCTCTTAATGTTTACTGCTATTAAGTATCCTTAGACTTACACAGTTACCCCTCAGAATACTTCCTGCAAATTTCTTTGGCAGATCAAAGTTTTCCAGGAAAAACAGATGGAGAAGGAAAGTAGTGTAAATTTCTACTAATTTTACTCTCTTCCATTTCCTTCCACAGACCTGAAAGGGCATACTTGCATACTCCTGAGTATATAGGACATATTCATTTGAAATCTTTCTAAATGTCTCGATATTATCATAAAAATAGTGAAATAGGTTGCAAGATCGTATAATCTGTCTAGAGCTAATAGTCTTATTGCTAATATGCCTATTCTTAAGAATTTCACACAATAAAGATTCAGCACCTTTCCCACGCAATATATTCCAGGCCTTATTTTTGTTTACAATTAGAAAATTTTCCCTAATGTCCATCGTGCAATTTAAGGACCACATAAAACAAAAATGTATCCAAGGAGCCTACTTCACTAACTCAGTTTAATACTTTCCTATTTCCTATTCAGGTTGCTAATACAGAGGGAATAAAATGTCCAGGCAAAAAACGTGATCTGGGGATATGAGTGCCTATTTTCAGGTGAGTTTCTGCACCATAAACCAAGTCTATCTAGGAATGTGGAATCAAATCTATAGTTCTCTCAGTGAAAAAACCAAAATGAACACAAGCGGGGGACACAGTAAGAAAAAGTGTTCAATTGTAGTTTCATCTTTACCTTCTCGTCTGTTGGAGTGCTGTACATCTACAACACATTCACATTTGTCACTATCCCAGATCCACCCATTATGGCAGAGTTTGTTGGTAAAGGGGCATCTAGAATTAAAAAAAAAATAGTATTTAGGATAGGAATTAAAAAAATAAATAAATTAGGAACATCAGTGTAATCATCTGGCATAATGAGCCTGCTAGCATGCTGGGTCTGCAGCTCATACTATGTGAAGGTACAGGATGTGTGTGCATTAGTGCTGCAAATAGAAAACCTTGGGACTAGATGGTTTTGCTGATAGGGCTGAGCTGTCTGGCTGCCAGCAACTAGACAGAACAGGTACAGCACACATTGCAGATCACATCCTTGGGAAGTAGCTGCAGTTTCGCAGGTCCACTTTTCCGTAACACAGCTCTACCCAACCCAGGGCAGTCTTTGTCCTACAATATTCATGTTTGCATGTCTGGCAGCGCTTTTGCCACTCAGACAGAAAGTGCAGCTCCATTATAAATTTGCCTATTCTTAAGGATGTACAGTGGACTGTTTTCAGGGTCAGAGGGCCAGTTTGACTTTTAGGCTCTTGGCTCTGGGAGGGGAACTCAGACTGGAGGAAGGCTGAGGTTCTTCTGTATTTGTGTAGGAAAACCGACTCAGAGTGGACATCAGGCTGAGTGAGGTCTGGAGTGGCTTTGCTGAAATGCCACTTGTCCCCCAGCCCATATATCTAACTGAAGGGCAGTTATGGGTGCAAGCTGATGTGCAGGGCTAGACAGAGACATCTGAGCTGACTTCCAATGGGTCACTCAAACTATCTGTGTTTCTAGAGCCTTTGTTGAATTAATGTAACCTATTCTCACTAGGACAATACGGTGTTTCATACTGTATTTTGAAGTTAGATGTGAAATCACCTTTCTCCAGCCAATGAACCTGACAGATGCAAACCAGGACTGGACCAGAAAGTGAAAAGCCACGATTCAGATTGTTTCTATCCTTACATGCCATGAGGTACAGCGGAGGGCTTTAGTTTGAGTACACCACCGTGTGCCCTGGCTAAATAATGCACGAGAAGAGTTGGTTGTGTCAGGTCAAAAAAGTCTGTGCACACATACTCAAATAACTCCAGTGGAGCACTGTGCTAATACGTGCACTTCGAGTCCCCACACAAGCGCCTAAATGACTCCAGATTCAGCTGAGCTAGCCTGTTGTTTGTCAGATTCTGATGTCCATTCACTTACAATTCACTGGGTTTAGTTAAAGTTTTCTATCCCTGAATGTTTATCAAGTTATTTGGAAAGAAAGTGAACGGACCATTATAATGACCAAATCGTAACAAAATAACTTTCATACTTTGGCCTAGATGACATCTGTAGAAGTTTATAAATGAACGAACTTACCCATCTTCTTCTGGGTACTGGACAGATCGTCGTATGATGGTGTACTGGTGGCGCGGTGTATTTGACAGACACTTACAGCCTGTGTGATTGGCAATTTTGATTGGCACAGGCTCAGGAACACTTGTCAAGGGAACTGAGATCTCAAAGAGCTAGGTGGTGAAATAACATTTATTTTTCAGTTTCAATTAAAATTTGCAGTTTAAAATCAAAACCTCTTATTCTTTGACACCATTTTTCCCAGCCTTGTTCTTTTCTAGAGTTATTTACCATAGGTATAAATGAGCAGGTGGGCACTGAGGGTTTTGAAGAGTAAGCAATGCCCACCAAGGTAAGCACTTCCTAAAATGGTGCTAAAATTCCAGTGCTGTATTACCAGCTTTTAAACACCCAAAGTCATTCAGAATTATTTGTAAACACACTCAAAAGCCTCTTCTGAATGCTACAGCCAAATGGCAAAGATATAGGCATTGGATCTCAGCCGTTCATGGGGCCAACTATTTGACTGTCCTATGATGTAATCATGGCATGCATCTTAATCCCTAACTTAATCCCCACAGGCTCCTCAGAGAGGGAAGAAACAGGAGTAAATAGAGGAGAGTTCATTCTTCTTCAGCTGTGTTCTTGCAGGGAATCATCCTGGAAACATCTCTCTGTTGGCTATAGCAGGACCCTAAGGAACCAAGGAGCCTACCTTCAGTGCATCCAGGCTGTTTGGGATGAACTCAGAGTAGCCTTGTGGAAGCCCTGGTTCCTTGGACAGCTACGTGTAGGAGCTGCTCAAGTGACTCACACCCCAACACTCTGCCAAGCCAGCTTCTTTCCCAAGGAAACCAAAGCACAGGGTATGTCTTCAGGCACCAGCATGTCTTGGGTTAATGCTGGGGCTGAGAAGTATTCCTAAGCCAGACTGCTTAGACATATAAATTTAGGTGTTGTAGTGTCTAACTTTAGGTAGCATGAGTATCCTTCAGTGGATATTTTATACCAAGGACAAAACAGGCTCTCACTAGCATGGGAGTAATTTCATTCATTTTAGATGGGTAAATCTGGACTGATGGTGATGGATCCAGGAGTGGAACTTAGCTAGGGGCTTTTGAGGGAATGATTATTTTGAGGGATGCGAAAGGAATGTTACGCTCTGCAAAACTGCAGTTTTTCAACAAACTTATGAACTGCTGTTCCAAAAACATGTAAATAAATAAATACTTTTAAGCCTGACCTAGCTCCCTGAGCTGATCAAATGTCTTTTGTGTGTGGCCAGCAGCTCATAACAGCTTCCTTTCCGATGTGGAATGAAAGTAATTAGCGAACATTGACGCAAGAAGGATGGGCCCTGGTTTATTTTACTCCAGCTATATTCCAGTACAACCAGACGTAGTGGAATTACATTGCAACAAGCCTGAAACAAATACAGAAGTGAATTGGATGTGCTTCCCATGAGGACTTCAGTTTCATTTCTAAAACAACTGCCCTTGATCTTTGTTCTGATTTAAAGAAAAGCCTTTTTCAATGAGTAGAACTGAAGATATTACTCCAGGTCAAAAGGTGCTATCAACTGTAAGCAGGGATGCACAATGTGAAGATTAATCAAGGAGGACCAGTCTCCTGTGCTGCTTCTGTAGGTATGAACAGAGGTCATTTTATCCATAAAGCTGATTGAAAGTACTAAACTTGGAGCTCTGCTCAGTCACCTGCTGGACCAAGATCTCTCTATACATAGACACTAGAGGGAGTCCACAGAAAGAAGCTCTCTGGCCGCTCTGTACTCACTTTTTGGCACTGGTCATTAAAACTCAAGTATTTGTTGCCTGCTGCACCTAAGCAGTAACTGAATACTGGTTTAAGCCTTTCTTTTCCCAAGTGGCTTTTGATTTGGGACATTCAGATCCCGAGCCATTTAAATTGAGAGTATCTGGTCCCTCCTGATTTAGACTCGCAAAACTGCACATCCAAAATCAGTAGCCAGCCTTTTTGGCACTGATGGCAATTCTGAAAAAGCAGCGCTTGAACTCCCAGCCTCACACAGAAAAATTTCCTGGAGTCTTTCTTAATCCTTTATTCCAGAGGATTCCCATGAACCAGTACTCTCAAGTGGTCTCAGGTCCAACAATACATTAAAGAAGACTTAAACTCCTCAACATCCTGTGAGTCTGCAGTTACTTTCTCAGGGCCTGATTTTCTGTCTCTACATATATGTATGCATTTTTAATAATGCAACTTCAGTATAAAAATGGCTGTTGCACATGCCTGCGTTCACTCTGCATGGATAAAAAATTAATTCTTCTGTTTGTTATGACAGTGCAGATAGATCTTTCATAACAGGATCTCAGAAACCAAACATCCTCCTTCCCCTCCCTTCTTGGAGAGCCAGGGTAAAAGAAAGCAGATGAATTGCCTCATTTACCGTTTTTGACACATAAGTTGTACTTGTATTCATGCAGCTCAGACTCTCCTCATTGCAGCAGCCTCCACATCTGAACACGTTCACACAGGGAGGCTTGAAAAATTTGTTGGTTGTTGTACCCAGCTCCTTGGCAACTTCCACGCAGGTTTCCCTTGGCACACATTGAGTCTTTTGCCATTCCTCATCTATGACTGGAGAAAACACCATTTTTATGAGCAATCATGGCAAAGTTAAACCTCTGATTAGTGAGGCAGAAGCATTATATAAATAAAAATGAAGTGTTGGCAGGCCATTTCCATTTACTTGGATTGATTTGCACTTACTTGGATCAATCTAAGGACCAGAGAGTGTCTGAGTGCAAAATTATCCCAGTAACTTACACCAGCTGCACTGGCAGAGAGGTCATTGCATTTATCCGCCTTCAGCTTTCAACGTGGATGACCAAAACCTCTGCTAATTCCGGTGGGTTAAGTAGAGCTGCTTCGATTTCGCTTAGGCAAGAGTCAGCTCAGTGATATCTGTCTGACAAAGCTGGCCCACACCCTGTTCTCCTTCTCTCCTTATTGTCATTTTATCTTCTTTTTTTGTGTGCCCCACCGCAGACTTAGTAGAGCCTGAGCCTGACAGCAAATGCACGTTAATGATTAACAGATTCTGGTCAGAGGGTATTAATACTCCTACTGGATGTCAGCCAGTGAGCACCGTTTCCAAAATGTCTAAGGAAATCCAAGACAAACACTCTCACACCTCAGTACCATCAGGGGTTTCAAGTCTAAATAACAGGAATGTGAATTCAAGTGTGATTTATCCATTCAAAACACTGTGGCATCTTTCAAATATTGGATTGTTGTCGACTAGTAATTTATTTTCAACAGATCTGACTGAACTTTAGATAAGACTGACTGAACCAGAGGGAGAAAACAGTGACATTTACATAATATTATTTTAAGTCTGTTAAGAGGTGGCCCTGCTATTTTTTTGATTTTGTTTACCTGATCCAAGTTATGGAATTACTCTAGAGTCATCAATGCTTATGCTTTAAGCCTTTCTTAAAATCAGGAAAAACATTTTTCCTGCCTGCCCCCCTCCAGCAGGCTTCTGAAAGATCAAAAGCAACGTCTATACTATTAGGAAAATTGCTCACTCTTTCACTGCAGTCCGCCTCCCTACTGTTGCACAAGCAGTTCATATGTTTACAGGGAACTTCTCTGGAATACTTTTAATCTGTATGACATACTTTGTTTTTAGATAGGCATTCATTTCTCGCTTTCCTACCTGACTTTCCTTTTATTATTTTTAACTTTTTCTCCAACTGACTGTGCATATTTTAATCAGATTTTTTATTGCCCAAGGTTGACTCACTCCACTTTCCAGTCATGCAAAAAATGCAAGAAATAAGAGTTTGGGATCTGACTTTTGATTTTATGACACAGATTTAGAGAAAAATCACTAAAATCAATAGAATATTCTAGAGTAAAGTTAGTCTATCAAAATAGCAATCTAATCCTAGGTCTTAAAATAGAAAATAAAGTGCTTGCCAAAGTCATTAAAGTATCTGCATGTAATCACTTCAGTTGTCACTTCAATGAGTGTAAGCGGTGGTGACCTTTCCAACTGCACACATCCTCACTTTATTAACCACTTCTCTAGCAGAAGGGTTGTTACAGGAAGGGGGGGGGTCAAAGAAATAGGTGTCACATTTTTTTCAGAAGCACCATGGTCACCCTGACCTTTTCTGTAAGCCAGCAAAGGGCAGATGCTGAGAAATTTGCCTCTGATACAGATTCTGGCTTGAAAGTGCTGCAGACCTAGGTGAGCTGAGCTGCTCAGAGGCGGCTGTGATTAGATAGAGTGGCATGAGCTTTCACTGAATTCGTAGTTAAAGCTCTAGAAAAGAGGAACAAAGTCCTGAATTTGCCCTGCTGAAGTATGGGGTGCTGTAGAAGAAGGTCTAGCAGTGAAACAAGGAGCCCTGACCCAGCCTTCTTTTCAAAACACTTTGTTAAAACAAAACACATGCCCTTGGCAAAAAGGTCAATGCTTAATAACTGGAAAGGGTGTGGGAAAGAAATACATGTTTATAGGCTTAGGGTTTTTCTAAAAAGGAACTTTAGTACCTTGAACATATTAAGATCACAGAATCACAGAATGTTACGAGTTGGAAGGGACCTTGAAAGATCATCTAGTCCAACCCCCCCAAGATATTAAAGCAAATGTAGTTTCTGTCCTGGGATAATTCCACTTTGGACGGAGGAATGGAGAAGATGACCTAACAGGCTTTTTTAAACTTAAATTTCAGTGGCTTGACTTTGAATGAGAAAGCTGACATCTCTGTGTCTCAAGTTAAACTTTTAAAGGGAAAGTAGGAAGTGACCTAAGAGCTGTTCCAAACAGAAAATTACATCTATATGGCTAGTGGTTATCTGGCTTTATTGCCTGAACAGTTATGTTTTTCTGCCATTGAAAAAAAGCCCGTTGCAATATGAGCTTGCATATCGGTTAACTTGATAACATCCTCTCTTGTCTTGCTGTTTTGACAAAAATAATGTTTTAGTTTTTCAGAAATGCTGATGCTTAAATAGTGAGTAGAAAATTAAAGCTTTTGACACCGGGTATTACTTCTAACAACTCTATGGGTTGTTAGTGTTGCTGTGTAGACTTGTAAAGGTAAGTAAACAAAATGTTTATCATTAATTAAAGCCTTCTTAATTGTTCATCCAGAGTGGATTGGATTTATCTTTTTTCCATACAGAATTTCTATGAGAAGTTTCAAATCATACCTGCAATGTGAAAATCGTTTTCAGACTGGCACTCATGTCTGCATTTCTGTGCTATGGCTCAGAGAAGCAAATTAAGGCCTTTGTTCAGATATAATTTAGTTGAGTAATGATGTGCAAATGTGCCTGCGGTTATTCAAAAAGTAGTACTGGAACAGGATCAGCAGTATCTGATTTCCCTAAAGGAAAGTGATATGATCATATCGCTTCAGGGAAAAAACTGAACAAAAACAATAGCTTGGTCAGTCCTTCATTACTCCATGGTGTAGCTTTACTGCAGGATATCCATTCGCTAGACCAAAGTATGCTAACTGATCCTTTATTTTACATCTATGACCATATAGCGCCTCTTGAATCTGTCACCTACAAGGAACAATATTCATTTTTGCTGCGGATGAGGGAAGAGACTGTGATTCCCCACATTCAGGTGTTGGTTGGTTGGTTGTTTCAAGATCTACTTGTCTCTGGAGAGACTTCCTCAAATAAACTGAGATTAGGGCAATGCCTCCTTCCTCTGCAGTTCACAGCCAGACACTGCTGCTGATGCGGTGCCTTACATCAGAGCACACCTAAGAAAAAAAAAAGAAATTTCTATGCCTGCAGTAAAGTTTGTTTGTTTCTGCCTGCAAGCAAATTCTGAGATTTCACACAGTGCTGCTGGCTAGCCCCTCAGGCAGTCATTCCAATTGATTCTTTGCACGTTAACTTCCCCTCCTTTGTGCAGATTGACAAATCGATAAATAATACATATTCCCTTTGGAGAGTATACAGAGAACAATAATCCTTATCTGGCCATAAAACAGGGAGGTGTACTCAGGTTGTTGCCTGGCATTTTGCCATACCAAGTTATTTTCTGCAAATGCCCTGGTTTTTTCAGTACAGGTGTATTCTAGGGAACCCCCAGTACCTAATGCTTTACTGCACAAGATTCAGTGATCCTGAAGCCAAGATCAGACTTAGCCTCAAAACAGCACCTACCTTTCAGTGTGTCAATGTCATAGAAAGCAGCAGCAAATCTGGTGGAGCGATGTGATGCAGAGCGGGAATCTAAATTGGCCAGACTCTTGAGTTTTAGCCTGCATTTCCACAGCTTCCAGTCCTCAGAGTGAGTGATGCGAAGCAGCTCTTCAAGGCTGGATGCTCTCCTGATCTGCTGCTCTGACCGCTCCAGTGCTGACAGAGATGTCCTCTGGAAGGGAAAGGGTAAGTCAGAAAGTCAGCACCTTTGGAGCCTGTCCCCAGTGCAACATATGGAGCACTTGTACAAAAAGGCAGTGCATGACCAAGGACCTGGGAAAACAGGAGCACACAGGGGTGTCCTGTGCTTTGACACTAGCTGGCATGAGATTCATCTGCAGGATTTGTGCCCATATAAGTTCAGAAGCTGAGATACCCACCTTCTTACCCTTTCCATCAGCGCCCTCAGAGCTGTTTGACAAGTGCAGGCTTTACTGTATCCCTGGTCCCCAACGGAACCTGGCAGACACAGATTACATCACTACTGTGCCTGATCTGGCCAGTCATGCCAGTGTGAAGTCCAGGTCACCCCTACAGACAGCCTGAATGAGTTCAGCTGCTGAGCACAACCCATGTGCCTTTGCAGAAATCCACCTCGGGTGCCAAAACACTGGTGCCAGCAGTGAGACACCACTGCAGGGACAGGTGATACCACCGTAAGCTGCCCTAAGTCCGAGGGCCCATCCATGTGGCGAGTAAGCACAATGTTCAGTGTGCTGCAGAGTGCAGGATGCATCAGCCATTTCCCATCCTGACTGCCATTTGGGTCATGCCCAAGTCAGCCAAAGAGGCCTCAAGTCCAGCCTCCGTGCTGTGACTGTACAGCAGCATTAGCACAGTCCTTGAATTTTCACCTGTGTGACCATTCTCCGCTCCCACGGGAGAACACTCTCTCTGAAGACCCACCCCGTCAGCTTAAATTTGTTATTCACTTAAAAAATACCCTTTTAACAGAAACTTAATATGGCACAGAATCCCATAACAATACTTGGTTTCTTTGTCTGCTGCTTTCCAACATCTGTGTTTGTGCCTTTATCATGGCATGGAGTATTTATTTCCACTGACTCACCAGATCTGCTGAAAACTATTGCCTCCCACCCAAGTAAAAGGTTATCTTTGTAAATCGCTGTGTTGCACTGGGCTGGTGCTCTTAGCTGTACTCTCTGGTCATGCAGTTGACTGTACTTTTTGACTTGCAAATAAAGGGCTGTGGTGCCAGCTATCATATATAAAATGCCAGTTCCTAAAAGCAAAGCTGAAGTATAGGAAGCTGGTGGTGAGGTGTGTCAGAGCCTGCAGTCTGAACTGGTAGCAAGAGAGTTCTCTGTATAGGACTGGGGAGGGGATGGAGAAAAGGGTCACCTATAAGAGGAACATTTTTAGATGAGATCTGAAACCCAGGCACTAAGCACATCTGTTATTTGTTATTCAAACATCTGCGGCATTTATTTTGCAATGATACAGATGTTAGCCTGCACATACAGGCCAAGTTCGTTTTTGGGTAATTACCTTCCACTGACCTAGAATTCCCTATGTAGTTAACTCAGAATAAGTTATTTGCTCTTCTTTTATGCCTATACGGAACATAATATTGTGCTCTAGCAAGCTGCCATGTTTCATTATAGAGATGGCTGGTTTTCATAGGTGAATGATTTCTCATATATTTCATAAGTAGCAAAAACTGGAAAGCCCATCTCAATACTTCTGGACAAATAGCTCTGAAGGAATGTGAATACTTAGCACCAGTAACGGAATTTTGAGATAGTCTTACAGACAAGCTACCCAGAATTTTGCTGATCTAGGAAAGCTGAAATTCAACTTGAGGTCAATGCGTCAAGACTTATTTGTTCTAAGAAGCACAGCTTATATTCACTCCCATTCACAAACTGTCTCTTTGATCTTGCAAAACATATGAGTGTAGGACCAGCTGGCATGATAATGGGACCAAAGATATTTAAACTGAACTCTAGTAACCATTAATAAGACTTTTTTTCTCTTTTTGTGGTAAAAATATGTGCTAGCTGAATCAACATCCAAGACTTTTAAACTAGACTGAATTTACAGAGAACCTGTAAAATGAGATGACCATATCCTATAAATTAGAAGACATATCCCTGCACTTCTACAAGAAGCCAGTAGTTTGGGACTAGCATTTCAATTTCTTTTACTTAAATATCAAAAGGTTTTATTAATGACTATTATATGAGCAAAATAAGATTTAAACTTAAGATGAAAGAGTACAGAAAAAGCATACATCCCTCCTCATAGTAATCAAAGATCTTCGGGTTTATCTAAATCAAGAATTCATACTCTTTTAAGGATTTTTTGTATTTTTGAAGCTACAAAAGTTCCTTCATGTGGATGAATACACTGAAATTAACTAAATTTGTGCCTTCACAAGTACACAAGTACACAAGTACACAAAGCCAAGTATAAGAAGAAGGAAGACAATTATTCCAGCATTGTGATGGTAGGCAGCTGGTAATCCTCTTAAACTACAGAGCTTGGATAGGTGTAGGAAACATGAAGAGAGTAGAGGCAGCAGATTCACTTCAGGGTTGAATAGCCCAAGCAATGCTGAGCAGGGCTGGAGCTGACAATGAAATGGTAACTCAGTTCCAAGGGCTCTGCATGAGTTTTGGATGATCATTGGTTAAGTTAATTAGGATACATTTCTGATGACTGCAGAGAGAATTCTGTAATAAGCATTGCTCCTTCATTCAGTTTCCAATATTGGGAAAATTGTAAGAGAAGGAATAACCTCTACACGTAGGCATTCTTTATCAATACCACTATGATGCGTTAATATCAGAGGTACATTTTTTTTTAATTACCAGAATTCAAATTCTGTTGGAGCTTTTTGGTATAAAATGACTCCTCCTAATAAAACCTATTTCAGTCTCTATACAGTAGAATCATAGAATTGTATCAGCTGGAAGAGACCTAGAAGATCATCAAGTCCAGCCTTTGTCCCAGCCCTATCAACATACTGAACAATTACCCCCAGCGCAACATCCAGCCGTCTCTTAAACACCTCAAGGGACGGTGACTCAAGCCCCTCCCTGGGCAGCCTGTTCCAATGGCTGACAACCCTTTCAGTATAGAAATTCTTCCTAATATCTAACCTGAACCTCCCCTGATGCAATTTAAATCCACTTTCCCTCATCCTATAACTTTCCACGAGGGAGAATAGATCAACTCTGCCTTGCTACAACCTCCCTTCAGGTAGTTGTAGAGAGCGATGAGGTCTCCCCTCAATCTCCTCTTCTCCAGGCTAAACAGCATCAGATCCTTCAGCCTTTCCTCATACGACTTGTGTTCTAAGCCCTTTACCAGCTCGGTAGCCCCCCTCTGTACCCTCTCCAGCACCTCAATGTCCCTCTTGTCGTGAGGGGCCCAAAACTGGACACAGCACTCGAGGTGGGACCTCACCAAAACTGAGTAGAAGGGCATGATCACCTCCCTGCTCCTGCTGACAACACCATTCCTGATCCAGGCCAGGACGCTGTTGGCCTTCTTGGCCACCTGGGCACACTGCTGGCTCATGTTCAGCCGGCTGTCCATCCACACCCCAGGTCCCTCTCTGCCTGGCAGCTCGCCAGCCACTCTTCCCCAAACCTGTAGCACTGCTGGGGGTTGTTGTGGCCAAAGTGCAGGACCCAGCATTTGGCCTTATTGAATTTCATGATGTTCGCCTTGGCCCAGTAATCCAGCCTATCCAGATCCCTCTGGAGAGCCTCCTTACCCTCAAGCAGATTGACACTTCCACCTAGCTTGGTGTCATCTGCAAACTTACTGAGGGTGCACTCCATCCCTTCATCCAAATCATTGATGAAGGTGTTAAACAGGAGTGGACTTAGTACTGAGCCCTGGGGGACACCACTCATGACCAGCTGCCAATGGGATTTAACACCATTTACCACAACTCTTTGGACTCAGCCATCTGACCAGTTTTCACCCAGCAAAGCGTATGCCCATCCAGGCCAAAAGCAGCCAATTTCTCTAGGAGAATGCTGTGGGCAACTGCGTCAAATGCTTTACTAAAGTCAAGGTAGATGACATCCACAGCCTTTCCTGCATCAAGCAAGCGGGTCACCCTGTCACAGGAGGAGATCAGGTTTGTCAACCTGGTGACTGGATCTGATCACCTGGTTGTCCTGCATGTGCTGCATAATGGAACTCAGGATGATCTGCTCCATCAGCTTACCTGGGACTGAAGTCAAACTGACCGGCCTGTAATTTCCCTTCTTATAGATGGGTGTTATATTTGCTGTCTTCTAGTCAGATGGGACCTCTCCAGTCAGCCAGGACTGTTGATAAATGACAGAGAGTGGTCTGGCAAGAATCCTCACCAGTTCACCTGGTACTGTAGGGTATATCCCATCTGGCCCCATAGATTTATGAACATCAACATGTATTAGTATGTCCCTGATCATCTCCTCGTGAATTGTAGGGGCATTTTGCTCCTGGTCCCATTCTCTTGGTTTGGGAGGCTGGCTTCCCTCAGTACAGGTGTTACTATTACTAAAGAATGAGGCAAAGAAGGCATTAAGCACCTGAGCCCTGTCCTTGTCTTTTGCTACTATATTTCCTTCTGGGTCTATCAGGGGCTGGAGGTTCTCTCTGTTCTTTCTTTTGTTATTAATATATTTACAAAAACTTTTCTTACAGTCCTTTACTTTCAAAACCAGATTAATTTCCAACTGGGCCTTGGACCTTCTCATGATCTCCCTACATAACCTAACATCCTTATGCTCACTATGAGTGGCCTGCCCTCTTTTCCAGAGGCCATAAACTCTTTTTTGCCCTGATCCTCAGCAATATGTCCCTGTTCAGCCAGGCTGGTCTCTCTATGCTGCCGGCTTGTCTTAAGGTACATAGGGAAGGCCTGCTCCTGTGCCTTCAAGATTTGCTCCCTAAGTAGTGTCCAGGCTTCCGGGACTCCTATACCCTTCAAAACCAATTCCCAAGGGATTTTATTGAGTAACTTCCCAAACAGATCAAAGTCTGCCCTTCGGAAGTCCCAAGTGGCAGTTTTGCTGTCACTGTTCCTAGCATTGCCAAGAACAGAGAACTTGGTAATTTCATGATGGCTGATCCCTAGACAGCCTCCAACTGCCACTTCTTCCACTAGACCTTCTCTGTTCACAAACATAAGGTCTGGCAGGGCATCTTCCCTTGTCGGTTCACTTACCAGCTGTGTGAGGAAGTTATCATCCACACATTCAAGGAACCTTCTGGATTGTCCCCTCTCTGCTGTGTTGTATTCCCAGCAAATACCTGGAAGGTTAAAGTCCCCCACAAGAACAATGGCAAGTGAGCGTGAGATTTCTCCCAGTTGTTTATAGAAAGTTTCATCTACCTCACTGATCTGGCTGGGAGGTCTATAGCAGTCTCCCACAGCAATATCATCTTTATTGACCCTTAGCCTAATCCAAATGCTTCCAACCTCATCATCACTGTGCTCAATTTCAGAGCTTTCATAACATTCCTTAACATGCAGGGCCACCCCACCACCTCTCCTTCCCTGTCTATCCCTGCAGAAGAGCTTGTAGCCATTGATTGTGGCACTCCAGTCATGTGAGGAATCTCACCATGTTTCTCTGATGGCCACTAAGTTCTAGTGTTCATGCTCCATCATGGTATCAAGCTCCCCCTGTTTGTTGCTCATACTGCATGCATTGGTGTAGATGCACCTCAGGTGAGCTAAAGATCCCAACACCTTTTTGTGTGTGTGTGCGTCCTGTTTCCTACCAGACCCTTCTCAGATGTTTCTATGATTTTTAAACACTTATCCCTTGTCCCAGCTGATATGGCAGAGCAAGATTCCTCACTGGTCCACCATCCTACGGGCCCTGAAGCACTTCCCCTGGGCTTAGTCTTAACAGGCCCAGTTATCTCCCTTCCCCCTTCATAACTAGTTTAAAGCTCCATCAATAAGCCCTGCTAACTCCTGCCCTAAAATCCTTTTTCCTCTCTGCAACAGGTGCATCCCACCTGCCGCCTGCAGGCCAGGCACCTCATATATCAGCCCATGATTGAAAAACCCAAAACCCTCCCCGTAGCACCATTCCCAATGATCAAGGACTTTGTCCCCTCTCTCACTGGTATTGTGTGGACAGCAGTTAAAATCAGCATTTGAACATGTGGGGAGCTCCCCGCTCTGCCACAGAGCAGAGGGAAACATGCAGAGAGGTCAAACCTCCACTGATATTTTGGGACATCCACCTCTTTGCAAAAAGCAAGAGGAACAGAACCGTCATCTGTCTGCTACTCCTGACTGTAGTCATCTGCACATGTTATTCCAACTTTTCAGACACCCCTACCTCCCTTTTTTAGGTTGTTCCTGATAACTGCAGTCCTTCCTTCCAGGTACCCCTCCCATTCTCCTCTCTGCTTTCATCGTCATGTACTGTTTGGATCTCACTGTGCTTTTATGTTGTTTATTTTTACTCTTTTCCCCATATTCTGGGAATCTATTGAGACCTACCTCAGGCTGAGCTGTTCAGCCTTCTGGTGCAGAGGAACACCTGTTTTTTTCTCCCTGACATGCCCTCACTCCACTTGCCTTACATTGACCCAGATTTTAGTTGTCAGCTATGGTGATCTGTCACTGTTGTGGGAGTTGTTGGTTGTAATGGCTGCAACCTAGATGGAGAGCAGGACTTCGCTGTAGCTAGTGTGATTTGCATTGGTAGAAAAACTATGATCTCTTGCCCCAGAAATCTCAAAATATGGCTTGAGAGAGAATGGAAGTAGAGAAGGAGCCATTTGCAAAGGGCCATGGCAATGTACTTTACATGCTCCCAAAATGAACAGGTTGCCTGTGGAGCCTTATCACTGGAAAGCTCCAAATTTCCTGAACTTTCAGTATGCATAAATGTACACCCTTGTAGTCAACCAAATACATAATGCTATTGCCTACAAGAAATGTTTTTGTAGAATTCATCAATATCAAAGTAGTAAGTTTAAGTAGTTCTTTTGTATCTCTTCAGCTTACTGCTGCTCTTAATATATTTTTTCTAAGAATGGATCTCATACCCAAAAATAAAAATCAGATTTGTATTTAAATAAAGTTGTATGTTTTTCATAACATTAATCTCTCGTATGTTCCAAAACTATTCTTCAACACAAAAAGGAGTATCTGTTTTCCTCTATCTGGGCTATGAGCAACATCATTGACATCAGGAAATGATAATGTGGGTTAGCATTGTGATTTTTGGATAATTACAACTTCTCTTCTTCCAAAAGAAACCATAACGGGCTATCTATCTTCTTCCTAGCAATCTCAGATGCCAGAAAAACCCTAAAAGTAGTTAGCATTGGAAAGGAACAAGAGAAAAAGCAGTGGTACATTCAGTGGCCTTTCCCACCTTGGACACTGGCTTAAGTCAGACACAGAGTTCATTGCTCTGTTGATTTATCCTAGTCAAATATTTGGCTTATGCATCATGTCATACAGATGCACAATCCCACACATAGTCTGCACTGTTCATACTGGGCCCCTTCTTGAGACAATCTCTTACCAGGTACTGCAGCTCAGAAGTTTGCATCTTTTCTCCATGCTTGACAAGCTCCTAGGTTTTTTGCCTAAGAAAAAACACTCTGCCCTTTTCAAACTGATGTCTGAGTGAGTCAGCAAAACTCACATGTGCAAACCCCCTTTTTTTTCCTCATGTGCTGCTCTTTCCAGCCTGACACAGATGGCCTTTGCATTAATGCTGTGTTTTAGGATCTCCTGCAGGTATTTTGAACAACAGAGGAAAGTGTGTAGAATACAATAGTAAAAGGCCCACTGGTGTCCTAAGTTTATTTGAGGACCTGTAGCACAAACACATGCCTAGGACTTAAAAATAATTATTTTCAAGGCCGTTAGTAACTACCAGTATTTTTATTTAGGAGAAGATATGCACAGGTCTTGTGTGCATGAAAAAACCAAAAATACAGGTTGATTGAAACTCATCTTTTCTCAGTTTGAGGAAACGCTTGCACATCACTCTGTAGTCACACCCACAGACGCAGGAAATGCATCCTGAAAGCTTTCACAGATGACTACTTGCCTTAATCCCCAGCCTCGCCATCTCTATCCACAGTGGAACATAAACCTCTGTTTAAAGCTTAACACATGTAAAAGCTCTTCTGAAAAGGAATGTTTTTCTGAGTTAGGGTCACAGATACTATTGTGGCAAGTGCTGCATAAATACCAATGGAAGTCTTCAACATTATCACTGCATCTGAAGCCAGGACAAATGATTAAGAAACCTCTCAATAACCTTGCACTGTTTTATGATCTATCCTCTCAGCAGTTAAGCAATAAAAAGAAGGTAACAGCTTTATCTTGCCAGGGGGAGCAGATTGTAGCTGCATAACACATAGTGATGAATCTTTTAATGTCATTGTATCACAAACATGGCCAAACAGGTTTCAGCTGAGGTCAGAATAAATCTTTCAAAATTCACCGATCTCGGGGGGGGAAATTTCATCGCAAAGTGAGGATACTTGGACATCAGCAAAGGGTACTGGCAGCATATGAGGACATTTTGAACCTTTATGTGAGTGTTCTGTGCTTAATGCAGTAGTAGCAGCATTCAGTTCAAGAGAAGTCATGTAGAAGACAAAGACTTGAAGCAACCAGAAGTTGAATTCCTCCTGTCCCAGTGCTGCCTGAAGGCTGTTCTCAGAACTAGACTCAAACCAGTTTAAATACTAGGCAGATGATTCATCACCACATGAAAATACCAAGGAGCTTTGCTGCTATGTGTGCTACACCTGAAAATAACCTCCTTTTCTTCCATGATACATTCCCCAAGGTGTTTATACAACAGTGCAGGAGCTGATCCTAGTTATGGCTCATCTTGCAGAGGTAGAGTGCCTACAGCTCGCTGCCAGCCCACAATCATTAAAAATAAATAAACCCTGATCCTATGGGTCATTCAGCAGACTGGATATCTGAGACTCCTATTATAGTTAATGGAGAAACACAGGTCCATTGGGTGCACATACATCTCATTCTAAAGTCTGTGCCGCCAAACTGCCTCTTTCTCTCCATGGGTGCTAAAGGGTGAGTCAGCATGCCACCACCTCAGCTGTACTTAGGTGACCTGAACCCCACTCAACTGAAAACAGTAAAATGAGATGAAATCCCCTCTCCTTAAGCACAATGAATTTATGAGGGACAGAGGCCAATTTTTCTCAGGTACACAGATATAAACAACCATCAAGTCCAACTTCATTGGGATCTGAAGTACCTGGACTGGCTGAGGGCCAGTGTTGGCGACTGCCTGAGCAAAGGAAAGTACTTCATTCCCTCCCTCAAAGCCATGGGATATTTGTCCAGCCATGCTGTGGCTCGCAGCACACAAGACTGTGAGCTGATGTAGCCAGGGAACTGCAAGGGAGTTCCCATGGAAAAGTCTTGTTCTCTCTTGGCAGGAGAACGGGGAGGTTCCTGCCATTGTGAGGCAAACACAAAAATCTACATGGTGTCTGAGAGTCTCTTGTTTGACCATTTTCCTGGTGAAGATGACAAGCTAATGTGAAGTCTCTGCAGTAAGAAGAACTCATTTGGGAGATTTTCATCATTGCTAGTAGTGGTTTTAGCATTACTGTGGTTTCTAGGAATAAGGGGTCAGGTACAAACACAAAATAAAGAGATGATCCCTAACCCGGTGTCTACAATCAAAGTAAAAGAGAGAAAACAGAGGAAAGCATTCATCCAAATGGAGTGCCAAGGAAACACAGAAAATACTGCTCAGAGTGATGGGCCATGATTTTGAGATAGCAGGGGCTCAACTCTTGCCAAATTTTATCATAACAAATATTGTCTGTAATACAGTATCTTGTATCGTTGGGGTGTTGCATAACAGGTGATAAAATAGCAAGGGAATCTTCTGCAGCTTGAAAACATTGGGCTTGCAGAACTAACTTACTGCTTTATCAACAAGTGACTGTATCACCCTATAAGCATCTAGCATGATGCATTTAACATTACCACATGTCTGAAACATACTAGTTTGCACTAATTTTATCAGCACCATTGTATTTCATTTCTGAGGAGAGAAAGAACATCTACTTTTCAACAGCTTCAATAACACCAGAATTTTGATTCTTGGTCGGCTATGAACTTCTGATATATGAAGTCCAATCCCTGACTGCATTCCTTCTGGAAGCATAATTATCTATGTACTATTAGTTCACAAATAAGCTATTTTCAATTATAGTGAACATGACCACAGAGAGACAAAACAATGAGATATTTTGACTTCCTACCAATGTTCTCTGAAATAGATGGGCACATAATGGGATTTTTCGGTCACTATTACAGTCTCTGCCATCTTTATCAGAAGCATGGATGAAGTATCAGGGTCATGGAGTACTTCATTCCACCTTCAAGTGGTGACTGTTTAAACAAACATTCAAATCTGTTCCAATATGTAGAGAAAAGTTTAGGCTCTCTCAGTGCACTGCCTTATCCAGACTAAACATGCAATCATTCGCCACAGTTACCACATTAGTAATGTGGAGGCACGTGCTGCTTATGGTGGGGACAAGTTTAGGTTCTGTAAGGCAGATTTCCAGCTGTCACTTTTTTAAAAGAGTGCTTTTTGCAGTGAGGATTGTATTGAGTATTGTCCAAGTATAGAGCAAAAAGTATGCAAGTGGGCTAAATTTCTTTAGGAGGCTGAAAATGGCCTCAACATTCTTTCACCGAGTATAAAATTAGCAGAGATCTTGTTACAGTTGAGAAACTGTAGGTTTGCATCAGACATAGGATAGTCAGAAGTTGGTGCTCTGAGGTGAAGTACCAGGGCAGCGCTTTTTGTTTTCCAAAGCCCTCTCAGAAAATTCATGCCTTGATTTACCTGCTTATGTTTCCAGCTGTGCCCACTGCTACAGAATTTTCTGCAACTGCCTCAATGGGAAACTCCATATAACTCTCACTAGTAAAACTACACATGTGTCAGCCACCCACTGCCTGTAGTTACTCCTGCTGTGAGGAGGAAATGGTACCCAGAGCAGAAAGCCTGAAGGTCACCCCTCTACCCTCATTCATGCCTGCTTGCCCAGAAAAAGCTCAAGGACTGAAGAGTAGGCACAGGAAAAAGCTTTTCCCTCTCCCACCCACAGCCTCAGGGCAACCTCTCCCCGTCTTCCCCCAGAGTTAAAGAGGGTTGTCCTTGGCCATGCATCCTCTCAGGAAAGGGTGACTGTGATCACACCACTTCATGCTGAAGTCCTGTGTCATAGCAGCTGAAAGAGAAAGTGCACAGAGCCCTGTCCTGTGAGAAGAGCAGTGAAGAATTGCCAGAGCACATAACTGACTGACAGATATGTAACTTGTGGGTTTGAGAGGAACATAAAATGGTAAAACTGATAGTTTGACCAGGTGTCATAAGAGGGGTTAGAGGGCTGACAGGGAGACACTAACTTGAGACTGTCACAATTCTCACTGTTGTTTAAGGGCCTCTTTTGCTAAAACCTTGTCAGTATGTCATCAGACCAAAGCTAAAAATAGAGGTGAAGCAACTTCTAGACTGCTCCACCTCTGACATTCAGTGTGGTAAAAAGTTCCTTCCAGACTTTCCTCCTGGGGGAAAGTCTCCATGAGAGTCTGTCTCCTTGGGCTCCAGCCTTACCCCCAGTGAAGACAGGAAACTTAATTACCTGTTTCCTAAACTTAGTGGTCAAGGTGGTGATAAAACAGCTTCTACTAAAGCTGCAGATGATATGTTTTCACAAGTAAATCATATTAGCTGCTCTATGGCTTCAAGAGAACAGCTGTTTTATATTTCGAATGGACTTTTGAACTGGAATAGATCTTTTGTGGTGCTACAGCAAGCAAATCAGACCTTGCACTTTAGTAGCATGCTTACATTATCAAAATCCTCAGAGACAAGACATTTTAGTTGTTGTGTTCTTGATTTAAACGAACCAAAACATTCAAAACCAAGAACTGAAAACGCCAGAATTATACATGATTTTGTGAAAGTATAAATCTCAGAATATTTCATATTCTTTTTCACATCCAAAGCAATCAGACTGATAATAATTTATCAAAATATCTCTCACAGCTATATACTTTTAGCCAGCTAGATCTTTACACCAAAATGAGGGAGCTGTTTTTTTCCAACCAGCAAACATTTTGAGAATCCGCTACAATCTTCATTAAACAAACATTTCTGCCCACAGCCAGATCTTTCAGATCTTGTGGGAAACAACCTCATAGCAGCTGAAGTGTGATTTTGAAGTTAACAACATTCACTGCATATCATTTTGTCAACAGTGATGGAACAGCCGGATGGGCGGATGGGAGAAAAGAGCAGGTCTACTATGGTGTTTCTTCCTGTTCAAGCCCAGTCATCTACATTGAGAGTTTACCTTTAGGTCTCTCCTATGGTGATCACACAAAATATCTTTGCTTGGTCAAATAAAGGACACAGATGGACTTTCATAAATGTCCAGGGTGTTAACTCATTGATATATCCGAAATGCTACTGACAGCTTTGGGAGTCTTATAGTACATTTTCTGAGCCTCTGTTTTCACACTTTTTTGTATCAACTTGCATTGCTGATGTCTGTTCAGGCAGCTGTGATGCTCAGTACAGAGCACAGCCAGCATTACGGAGGACTCACTTCATCTTACACAACATTAGGTGCTAATCTAACACTGTGGCAGGGTACACAGGTCCAAAACAGCATTTTGTCTGAGTCTGCAAAGAGAGTGTCCAGACTCTAGTCACTTTCTTTTGATATTTGTCCATTCTTTGGAAATCACTGCGGTTTGGACCGTGATTTTGGAATGGCTCAGAAACAGAGACCTGAATGAAATCAGATGACTATGTATTATTTTAATACTCAAAAATATTTTTATTTGAAGGTTCCTTCAGTTAGTACTTTCACCAGTTTCTGGGTTTACCCCAAGACACTTTAATAAATGTTTTGGAAGTAAGTGTGACTAGGCAATTGCACAGCCGGGTTTCAAAATGTCACTTCACAAAGCAAAGTCATTGCCAATACTGAATGAACTTATGTTACCCCAATCACATGCACGCATTTTCCTGGAATTGTAGTTTTTCTTAAGTAATATTTCCCTAGCAGTTCAGGAAAGTATCCTAACGTGGTTTCTGAGTCACATTGCTAATTAAAGTGAAAAGTTTTGCCTGTTTGTACGGCACATTCTCTACATGCAATGTGACACTTGATATGGTAACATGATGCAACTTTTTTTGCAATTCAACCCGACTCAAATAGAATTTGCTCCCCAACTGCACGCCATTAGTGACCACGCTGTAGTCGATGACAATGAATTCTCAAAACCAACCCAGCATGCCTCCCATCTGAAAGTAAGGCTCAGGCAAAGCCACCCTGACATCCTGGTGATAAGGAGAGCAGTCACCCCTTTCCAGACACGCAGGGCACCCACTTTGCATTGCCAAATCCCATGGGTTCAGTGGCACATCTGTTGTACTCAGTAAGACTCTGCTGAAGCAGCAAGGGCCCTGAATAGCACTCTACCACTAGCTGAGTGGTCACACAATTTAAATCACATTTGGGAGGAAACCAGAAAAAGTATGCAGATGTCTTTCAGGGGTCTGAATTTATCTTAATGTGAGCAAACTAAAATACACTGCTCAATTGTTCTGCTATCCATTGAATCAGAGGCTCATATATAGCTCTTTGACAAGGACACACAAAAAAAGCAAATTCTGCTTGGTCTTCCCATGGGTAAATAGGGTCTCTGCAGCTGTAGTGAGGGCATGCAGCATTTTGTTTCCATTCCTCAAATTCTAACAAGAACCATGAAGATTTGCAAAACATGCCGGGGAGGTATGGAGCAGGTGGAGAAGTAGATAAGAGACTGGCACACAGCAGGACAAATAAGGAACTCCTAAGGAGTAAAAGTTTAAGTAGGAAAGGTATTGTATCATATTTACTTCCCTGCTGCAAAATATCTCAGGTCATTTTTTCCTCTGAGCAAAGCCAGAGAAATACAGTCATTTTAGGACTGTGTCTCAAAGCCAAGCCCAAGAAAGAGCAATGGTCAGTTTTATGACTGGACTTACTTGCCCTGAGAGAAAGGCCTAGAAGAAACACAGATACCAGCAATTTAGTGATAACTATAAAAAAAATAGTGTACAATGTTTTTAATGGGAATAAGAATAAATGAGTTATCACCTACAGCAACAGTTCCTTATTTATTTTTCCCAAATACCAATGTGGTGTCCACAGAAGATAAGACACAAATAAACCTTACACAGGTCTAGTCTGGAGTAGGGACAGTATGGGTAAGAAAAAAATTTACAGACACAGCAGCAGAGGTCTCAAAAGTCAGAGTTTGCACCCTTTTCTTGGGGTGTTTTTCCATTTTCAAGTGGACTATTTCTCTGCATCCTGTGAGAGCCTGCATCAATACCACTGCATTAGTAGGTGCCTGTGAGGGAGAAAGCACAAGTAAGGCTGCAGGAAACAGAGACATGCAACACCTGCTGAGCCTGAGCTGATTGCTTGGTTTGGTTGCCTTGTGACCACAAATTAACAGAAAATTGCTCCATTACTTTCCTGCCTCCCCTTGGTTTCACAGAACTGAACTGCTGACTATTAGAATGAATTTCTCAAATACTGCATCTGATTAATCTAAACAGCCTGATTTACTTTTCAGAGCTCTGCTCTATCCTCAGCCATTACAATCCTAGCTGAGATGGACTGGACTGAATCAGCAGCTGGGAGGGGTTTTTTTTTTGCTATTTCTCAAGAGTGAGAACTGCTCTTGGTAAAGTAGCAGCGTGTTAGTAGTTCCCTTTCCAAATTGATAAGAGCCGAGACTGGATGCTGTGTGTCATGGCAACAGTACAGAATTGTTCTCTTATCCTTCACTGTACCTTGTCAAGGCAGTAGCAGATAAGTCAGAACAAATTGGCTTTCCTCACATCCTCCCTGATAGCTTCCCACTTCTGAAGGAAAAGCACAATCATTCATTTCTGCAGGAATGTGGCAAGAGCATTTTCACACATTTTTGGCTCATCCTGCCTATCAGAGGTGGTAATCACAGAGAATCAAAAGCAGCAGTGACAAAGCTGGCATAGTAAAATACTTCCAAAACCCACAATTTCATAAACTTTATTTAAAAGAGTTTGCTAACTTTGAAAGGAGGCTGGATATGAGGATGAAAAACCTAGTTTAAACAGGATTTTTTTCCAACAACCATTAAGAGATGCTTTTTCTAGCTGTTGCAGCAGTTTGCTGTAATGCCTTTGAGGCAGATATCCCATGAGATAGCAGATTTGTTAGAATCTCTTTTCTAGAAACTGAGCAACATTTGCAAGCAATTATTAGAGAGTTGTGTATATCTAGCTGGAAAACAATGCCAGGGGTGATTACAGAGACAAAAGCTGACATCCAGCTCTGCTGCTCAGGTTTCTTTGCAGAGCTCTGGTTTGGTTCTACAGACAGACACTGCAGCTGGCCCTAGGAAGGGAGAGATGCAAAGAGCTTCCCAGTTCCTTCCACTCAGGGTGTGATACCTTTCTGGTATTTCCATGCCTTCCCAAGGGCCACCTAGGTGGTCCAGGGCCTGACGCTCATGGGGAAATGCTGGTTTACTCTCACCAGTGGACAAGGATTATGTAGCAGCTGTGTTTCAAAGTGGTTTACACCTCTGTCCAGCTCGCAGTGGCAATCCGAGATTGTCGAATCTAAGAAGATCTTTAGAGCAAAAATGATCATTGAAGGCTACATCGATGTTTAGTGCTGAACTGAAAAAGTTCGGCTGTGGAAAAGGAGTAAAGGAGTGCATGTAACAGAGAGCAGCCACATTTACCTCCTGGGCTAAGCACACCTAACCCCTCGGTCTTCTGATCAAAAAGCAGATTTCTAGTTCAGTGGTAGCGCTCAGGCCTACCAGCTGTGGGCTTCTCTCCAGTGAACCGAAGAGAGGTTCACCATGGTGAGAAGACCCCTGCAAAAAAGAAAAGGCTGTGAGTCTGTTATAACTTGGACATTACCAGTTGTTGCCTTCTCTTTCCTTCCCCCTAACACTTTATTAATAACATAAGGGGCAAAATAAGGCAGGTAGCAACGAGGCTCAAATTCTCAGAGATCAAGACCTTGCAGCCTCATTAGAAAGGCAGTTTTAGTGTTGGAAGGCAGAAGCAGCTTTGACAGATCATTGGCTTTTCTTGGCAAAAAAAATCACTTCAGCTCTGATGAATATAGGACTTAGATCTTTGCATCTAATTTTAAAATTCTGGAAAAAGTAACCTATGTCTGTCATTGCTCTAGGAGAGGAAAAATGTGCGGAGGAGAAACAGGAAAAGACAGCAGTTTGCGGTTTGCTAGCTGAGGGGTTCAAAAATGTAAGAGACTGCGAGGACAAAACTTCAACAAAGAGTTTTTAAAACATTTCCCGATGAAAAAAAATAATTAAAAATAATAATTCTCAGTCTTCAGAAAACCCATGTGGAAATCCAATTTTTCAATGAGGACTTCATATGTCAGGCTGGCATCCAGAAGCAAGCCACTGGCGTGCAAGGCAGAGGGCTTGCTGCCAGCCTTGATGTGAGTCCAGCTGAGGAGTCCTGCCTGACACCTGCGTGGCTGCGCTGCCCCAGGCTGAGGCTGCCCACCTCTTCCCATCATGAGGCTATTTTCCAGTTGTTCATGACACTGCCAGACTTTAGATGTTCAGGCTGAAACTTTCCACACTGGATGTCTGCCCCTAAATGATTTTAATAATTTTTTTGCTTCCTCTCTCAAAATGGTTTCACCGCAGTTGAGGATGAAGCTCCTTCTTTACCCATGCAGAAACATTTTCTGGCAATCTCATCTCTGCAAACATCTGGCGTTTCCCCACTGTGGATCACAAATGTGAAGTTTTGACACCTGAGGAACCTTTGTTGGCCCAGATGTGTCTACTGCTCTCTCTGCAAAAATCCACCCAAATGTAAAAACCTCCAAGAGGAACATCAGAGACCTGCCAGGGCTTAGAAGCTAGATGCTCAGCAGATGGGGTCTGGGAAGACCCCACTCCATTCGGGAGTGGAGCAGGACATGAGTGCAGGCCACCGCAAGTCCAGCCTATGGGGCTGAGAGCAGAGAACCTGCCCTTCCTCTCCCTCAGGCCATAGGGTTCAGGTAACAAGGGAAGGGAAGCTGCCAGATCTGTCTGTGGAAGGGGAAGGAGATGAGCATTGATGGAAGATGGCAAGATCTGGAGGAGGAGGCTGAGAACATTAGGGGAGACCAGAACTAAAACCTGGGGGCAGAAGAAGGAAAGCTGGGAAGGCATGACCACAGAGACAAAGTGAGAAGCTAAGGATGGAGGAGAAAAGAGAGAACCATGGCCAGACTGGAAAGCAAAAGTGTCTGGGACTTAGAGAGACCTCCTGAGGGTTTGAGAGAGAAATAGGAGGAAGCAAGTGGGAAAGAGGGTGGGCACACAGAGAACATGAACAGAAGCCTAGTAGGTAAACTGAGGCCCTGAATCCTGGAACATTGGTCAGATGCTGGGGCTGGAACAGGCCAGGAATGGAGAGAGGAATGAAGAACTGAGCCTGACAGGCAGGGGACAACTGGCCTTGGTGTGCACGTGGATGGAAAAGGGATTCCTGCATCCAGAAGAGGATGGTGTTTCTGAAGAGTTGGGAAAAACCAAGCACAATGGAGATATTTGCTGAATCACAGCAGCATAAGCTTTTTAATGTTCACAGCATTAATTACGATATTTGCGAAAGTGGGGTAAGAGAATATTTCTTAGCCCCCTGAAACTCTGTCATGTGATAGCACATTGACACCACCTGATCACTGAAATCAAGAGGTTTAAAGCTTCAGGTGCCCTGGGCAGCGCTCAGCTGCTTGAACTCAATATAATGGAGGAAGAGCACATTGCTGGTGGCTAACCCTTCTTGGGTTTCATTGATTACCTGCGCCCCAACCTTGTCGGTTTTATCCAGGCAATACTGCCATGGATCTTAAAGAACTTTATAAAAACAAGGTATGGTAGATGATTGCAATATATCATTTCTGTGTTCTGCAAATTCAGTCTGAGGTGCAATCAGTAAGAATAGGCATGGCCTTGTGTACCATTAAACACTGTAACATGAAGGACTTTTTGTGGGGTATATGCACACACAAAAACCTATGGGTCATACCTGCTAAAACAACCCAGAAATCTAACATACTATGTAAAACATTAAAAGAAAAATAATCATCAGCTTAGCAAAAAATCTCTGTCTACACAGAAAGAGCCAAAACAAGCAGAAAGCCAATCTTTTCCTTGTGGCAGAGGCCAATGCATGTGAAACACAGCCGTTTTTAGTGTAATCTACTTGATACCTTTAGGATAGCCTTGGAAACTAACGGTGATTTGTTATTATATACAGCACCCTGTGGCTAAGCTGCCTCCTTGAAATTGGTAGCCAAATTTCAATGAAAACAATTACAGATGTTGCATGGACAGTCCTATCGCAGTGAACAAATTATAAACCATTTTAAATTAGCAAGAAGAGCTCTTGCATTTATTCTAGTCAAGGTGGATATGGTTTCAAAATCTAATTAAAGGGATAACTAGTGGTTTACCATTATGCTGGATAAACTTGTGTCCTCCATGAGGACAGAATTATCATCACTGCAAAATATGCAATGTTTAGTATTCTGTATTAGAAATCCCTTTCTGGTTTAAATAAAGTAATTCCTACGTGTAAGAAAACAAGGTAATTTATACAAGATTGATTACTCTGATCCTAATGCCTTCAAAGGACTGATTGCTGAGGTTCTAAATTAAAAGCTTGTAAATGGGGAGCAGGCAAAGGGGTTAGTCATTAGTCATCCTGAGGCACACATCGCTCACCACTTCTAACTTCTGCTGGCAACAGCAGTCTGCAATTAAGCACGTAACTTAGCTTTTCTTTTCTAAAACAAAGGTCAGCATGCAGTGCACTTCACAGACTAGTGTGTGGTCATCTCTTGCAAGCAGGAGTTTTTTCTGAAGTAAAACCAAAAGTATTAGCTTGTTTTGCTCTGTTAGTGAAAAACAAATAATTTGTTCTGGACCACACACTGAATGAATCATTTCTGGACACACCGCAAATGTAGAAATTTCTTCCAGTTTTTGTTCTGATTTTTCTAAATGATTATTCTGGATGTTCTCACATTGTCTCACAAAGTCAGACCTGAGAAATCCTACTTTCAAGGTGAGGCTTCAGCTTAAATTTTGTTACATGTATTATATAGGGAAGAAAGGTTAGTTTCTGGTAAATGTGCTCTATTATTACTAGTTGCTGCTTATTTTGAAGTCCTGGATAACATCTAATAAAACAGAAGAAAAACATTTCTATGATTTCTAGCAAACAAGTGAAAAACTGGTGAACACGTGTAGAGGAAAATTTTCAATACTAGGGTACTAATTCCTGCAATTATAAATACCTGAAATAAAAGAATGTATTTAAGAATGTATTTAAGAAACATTCTAAATACTCTGATTTGCATTTTTTGTTTATATTTTGCAGTTATTTTTAACAACTGACACTAAAAGTTTAACTTAAGGACAAAGTATACAACAATAATAACTAGTAGAAAGACATAAAATATTAAGCAGCAAGTATGATTTAATTTCTTTATAGAGTCTCTTTCTGCTATAGCTGCTAAATATCTGTGCAATTATAACATCACAAAAAAACCTCCCAACAAACCCAAGCAGCAAAACAGCAGAAAGACCACCTTGCACATTAAATGTGTGTAATTCTGGCAGTTTGAGTTGTAAAGAATGGCAGTAAATAAAGATCACCTACCTTCACAGATCCATTCTCATAGTCAGATCCTTGCAGCAGATGTAGAAAAGAAACTACGAAAATATTCACAGTTGCCCACGGTTTGTACATTCTGAACTTTAAAATCCACAGGTTACTATGCAGTCAGTGTCATACAGCTAGAGGCGTCTGTTTTGAAATGCATTTCTCTACCACCAGTACAGAAAAGAAAAGCCTCCTGAATTTCTCTTACAAACTCACAAAGGATTCCAATATCCGAGAGTAAATATCTGCCTCTTTACTGCTCAAAACAGATGTAAGTTCATCTAGAGAATGTCATTTCTTAGAGCAGATTTTAGATGCACTTGAAAGAAAATCATGATAAGGATTTAAAGAGTTGTCTGTTTGTCTCACAAGTGATCGGGCATGGATTCCAGTTAATGAAGTTAGTATATCTTCCATCAAGACACAAAGAGGCATTCAAAATCCATCTGTGGTCCAGAAAATGTAAGAAATCTGCTCTGTTCTGTGCTCCGTATTACAGCAGGCTTTTAAGAAGGTAGTGTAATGGCCAATGTTTTGAGCTCGAGAGCTGTAATCCAACTCTGTATTAAAACTTTTTCACAACCTTCATGGAAGCTTGCAGAAGCATGTGTCTTAAATCTGATACAGACTTTGGCAGTAACACAGTCAACTTTTGGCTCTAATCCCATTTTGTTCCTACCAATAGCATAGCAGTTTTTAAACTAACTGATGCAATCTAGACTGCCATTATTTTAAAGAAGATTACCTGAAACATGAAACTTCAGCACACGTTCTTACACAGCACACATATTTTAAGTTACTTCTTTAAAAAAAAAAGAGAGGCAGGGAAAGCAAAAGGAGAAAGGCTGGCTTTAATGTGTTCTAATTTGTGTGGTATAGAGTTTTTGGTATAGATTTTAAAAAGGATAGTTAAAAATTATCTTTGACAACAAACAAGATTTTGATTTTTTTAATGAAAGCACACGAATCTACAGGTACAAAAGGGAAAGGTCTATTTTTATTGCAGCAAAACAGGGTCATTATTTCTGCCTTGAGATGTGTGTGCATTTTCTCTATATATTTCCATGGTTTAAAACCAAAATGGAGATCTATCATTAAAAAATAACATAGACAAAGATAATTATTCATATTAAAACCTATATTTATCTACTCGTATATTGTGTTCTATTTCTCATTTTTCGGTTTCCTCTCCCATCCAGCCCACACTGGTTTGTACAGGGACAGCAGGAATTTCACCTCTTTGAACTGGGTGTGAAAAAGCTCCTCTGCATGAACCTGCCTCTTCCCCTCATACCTTCCCCATACTCAGGCTCCCCATGTTATTCACGCAATTTCACAGGTCCCACACTAGAAGGGACGGAACACTATCTGCCTGTGCTGTAGTTTACCATTAAAATAATTCAAGCATTTAATTCATCATTTTAAATTAATGTGTTATCTACTGCTTACGTACAGTCACCTTGACTTCACTTAATGTCTCTGTTTCCCTTCTATATCCTTGCAGGAGCTGGAAGCCTGCTAAAATAAATTAATATGCCTTGGCCTCAGATGTACTGCTTCAGCATAAGGGAATCAAACAAAAAAAATAACCATCACAACTTTTTATTGACCTGTAGCTAACTGGAGAGAGTGTCTGAACATCGATATCTCTCATTTACAGGATCATTATTCAAAACAGATCTGGATTCACAAAGCAGGCAGGAAGCAATGCATACCCTCATGCCCTAAAGCCTGGTGAGGGGGTATACTTATACAGCCTGTCTCAAGGATGAGTTCTTCCCTTCTCCTGAAGGGGCTGGGGATGAAAAATTTCACCAGACCAGGCACCTGGAGCAAACCTTCCCTCCATCCATCAGCCACATTACTTCTGTCCTTCTCACAGGCATCACATCTCCACTTCAAAGTTGGCAGAAGCAAGGGAAAGCACAGAAGCACCACTGAGGTTTTTATATACTAGTTATGGTATTTCTCCCGTCAGCCCAGCAAGTGTTTAACCACTTAAATGAAGCAAAACAGCTTTTGTGGGCAGAGTGAAAGCACCTGTGGTGGTATGTTCTGCAATTCAGCAAAGAGGGCATGTTTCTGAAGAGCACAGCTCAAGTCTCTGCTCTAAGTCAAGAAGGAACATGATTCAAACCTAAGGGGTCTCACAGTGTGAGTGGTGATTGCCTTTCTGCCCTTGCAAGAGCCACTAACCATACTGAAGCAACTGTTAGCAATCTAGCCCTAAAAAATCAATCTAGCACTAAAAAAATCTAGGGTGTTTAGTTTGGAAACATCTGAGGGAAACACCTCAATAATATTTAGTGTATGTTTTAGTTCATCATGTTACTTAACCAAATTCTATACTTAGCACATTCAAATTGCAAATACGTTTAGAAAGACCAAGCTTGCATCTTTCTTAAAGCAAACCATCCATCAGAAACTTACACCCACTTCTGGCTTTTTGACAGGAAGACTGAACTGACCCTCAGGCACTGAATCTAACTTGTTTACAAAACAAGTTAGATGCTGCAGGCAGAAGACAAAAAATACTTAGTCTCTCCCTTAGGACTCAGACACTAAGACTAGCAAAGAAATAAAAAACCCTTTTGTTAATGCAGAGGACTAAATCTAGCTCAAAGTTGTTAGTGTAAGCAAAGGCAAAGCAAGAGAAATCAATTGAAAGGATAGCAGAGAAATTTTTTTAAGAAACAGTGTTTTCACTGTCTACACCACTGTCCCCATCCCTTTCCTTATTGCTCTTGTCTCTCTCTTCCAATATAGGGTATGAATCAAGGCTCCCTCCAGCACCACCCAGCCCTGCTCTTTACATAGCTTGCTTTCAATTTTTCCTGTCTACTGTTGCAGTGAACAAACTTGCTGTCTGACCAGACACCTCCTGTGACTATGCTCTATGTTTACGTTTAATACACAAACACAAGTTAACAGCACTCACATTCTAGTTTCTTGGTTTATCTTAGTTTGCTATTATACAAGCAAGTGCTCAGTTCTGTACATGCCTTGGATTTGTATTTCTTTTAAAATCTAGCACTGTATAAAAAAGTACTTAAAATTTACATGGCTAGTTACATGGCTTTACTTTTGTAGCTGAATAAGCAGCTCCATTGACATCAACAAGGCTAGACATTGTGTAATGAACCAAGAATTCAAACGTTTATGACACCTTTGGGCGAGCAGCTAATAGATTAGTATGGTGTCAATTAGTCAGCTCTTTACAAGAGGGTACAAAAAATTTGATTTAGTTAAGTCTATTTCAAATATTGATCAACACTGGTATCTCAAATGGATGAACGATATGAATGAAAATAAATTTAAATCTATTTATCTGCAAATATGTTGTATAATTTTTGAATAATATTTTAAGCCTATGAGTCTTTATTCCAAAGTAAGTCTCACATACATTGCACAGAAACCCTGATTCACTGATTCCCATTCTTTGTTTCTGTAATAGAACAGAATATATAAAAGACTCAGAACTTGGTAGATATTCCTAAGAACAGATTAATCATAATTTCTGGGTACTTTCCAATAATTTTCAAGATAGAACACTGGAACTGCTTACTATGGGGCACTGCAGGTTTGATACTTGGGCTTTACAACACATAAAGAGAAAAAATGGCCAGTAGAGTTGACTAGGACTAAAAAAATAGCACCGTATTTAGCTTACGCATTTCTTGCATGCATACACACCCAAGGAACAGAAGAATTTCTTGCAAATGTTGAACAACTCATATTCTTCAAGCTGAAATTCTTTCAAGTGAGACAGTAAATTCCTTCAGCTATCTGAAAATAACTTACACCCACAGATAGGTCCAGACTAGTGTTACTATTTGCCAGACAAAAAGTGGAACACCTCAACCAAAAAACATCTTCATTTGGAGAAATGTATCAAAACATGAAAGGAAGATATTTCAAGCCTTTTAACACAAGAGTAAGCCATGAATCAATAGGGCTACTTAGGACATGGAAGGTTTGAGAGGATATAACCTGAATAAACTTCAATTAAAATGTTCAGCCTCAGATTGCAAAGTTAAAATTGGAGATCAATAAAGCCAGTTCATTGACTTTATTTCAAATAAAGTATTTCAAATAAAGTATTTCACCAGATACTTCACACTTGAGAACTCCACACAATTTCAAGTTTCAGCATGGTGCAATGTGCAGGGAAATAACATAATTCCCAGTGAAACTAATTAAGTAAGTACTTGTAAGATTATTCTATGAGCAGATCTGTATATTCCCACACACAGACGAACTTTTGTTTTCCTGAAAATTACATTGAAAAGGAAAAATTGCGTCAAATACTACAAAAAAGAATCTAACATAGACGTAAAGATATCCATAAGACAGCAATTACATTGCAATTTGAAGCCAGACATTATTAAATAGATGATCAAGTAATTATTAAATTGTAAATACTCTTGGAAATAAAGCAGTGCTTATTATAATGGCTACCGACATCAGAAGCTTTTATTGAATAGCAGGATGCTTGAAGTGCCACACTAAGTGCAAAACTGAATTGATAAAATTTAGAAAAAAATAGGCAAAGTCCAATCTGCAGAGACTGGGATCCAGAGCACGACAAGACTCTGCCAAGGCCGTGCTGGGGGAGCGACGGAGGCAATACTCACTAGCCCCTTCCTGAGCCAGCCCCCGTGCCAGCCAGACCACTGCTTCACAAAATCGCCAAATCTCCTAGACTGGAAAAGACTTTTAGGATCATTGAGTCCGGTCATTAACCTAACACTGACAATTCCTCAACTAAACCACATCCCTAAACATTATGTCTACTTGACTCCTAAATACCTCCAGGGACAGAGACTCCACCACTGCCCTGGGCAACTCATTCCAAATGCCCTTTCAGTGAAGAAATTCTTCCTAATATCCAACCTAAACTTCCCTTGGCGCAACTTGAGGCCATTTCTTCTTGTCCTATCACTTGTTACTCGGTGGAACAGCTTCATCTCAGAAGCTTACACTTTGGCTACCCTTAAATTAGACAGTCTAATTGCCTACTTGCTGCAGCAAACCTGGATCTCAGCTCAGGCTGAGAAGCGAGAAGCAGGCCAGCCCAACTGGGTGCCAGGCCTCTGCCCTGCTCCGGGCTGTGGTGGCTAAACCGCTATCCATACCTCAATCGAGCTAACTGAAAGTTCACCAGGGAATGCCTGCACAAGCTACAAACACACCCTTGGCTGAAGGGCAGGTGTACTCTTGAATTTAATATGAAGCACAACTTCCACCAGTTGGGTTCTCAGCCAGGCCACACTGCAGCCTGGCCTGGGGGCAGGACTCTGCTGCTGAGGGCAGGCTGCAGGAGGAGCACTGTCAGCAAAAGCTGGATAAAAATCATAAAGAAAGCATTTTCAGTCAAACTTACGAGAGACGAATGCACCTTTGAATTGCTCTGCCTCAGAAAGGCTCTGCCCCAACCTCATGAAGAGCACAGCTACCTTGCTCCCCTTCTCTAGTTCACATTTGTAATTCCTAATGCCTGGAAAGATGGAAAACCACTGTGGGGATGGACGCTGTGCTTTTTGTGCTTTATGCTGTGCTGTATTTAGCCCAAGTACAAAGAAATCGGTGTTTCTTTGGTTTCAGTGCTTCCTTTGTGTCTGTTTGCACAGCTCAAACTTCTAAGGAGCCTAACCTACACAGCCCCCAATCCAGAAAGCAAGACTCTCTCTGTATTCCAGTAATTCATATTTAGCTGCAATAATGGGAGCTCTGTGTCTGCTTGTCTTCACATCCATCTGTGTTTACATAGCCATTAATGAGGGCACAACTGGAACGATAATCAAACTTTAATTGCAGAGGCATGTAATAGCATTCACAAGCCTTCATTTCACTTGTGACTTTTGTAAGTCCTCGGTTCTTTCTAAAGAGAAATGAGGCAACCTAACAGAAAGATAAAAGGCATCTGACAGTTTAGGAGAAGAGGGCAAAAGAAAAACAGGGAGTGGGAGGGGAGGAAGGAGAGGGGTAGCTCTGACCAGGGAGCAGATGTCGTCCTTCACATCTATTGTTGTAGCAAGGGCCTTGCTTCCAGGCAGACTGTGAAACACTGGCTGGATGGGGTTTAAGTCCACCTGAGGATCACTACCTGTTTGAGTCAGAGGTCTGAAACAGCTCACAAAGCCAAAGAAGGAAGCAGATACCCTGAGGATGCATTCAACATCAACAGTTCAATGTCTGCATTCCATCTGACACTTCATCCTCTGCTCCTGCACAGTAAGAGAGGGAGGTATAACTGCAAAGCACAGTGAGTATCTGGAGTGCTGAATCCTGAGTGGGTTGAGAGCAAAACAGATGAACTCATGGGTGCTTCTAAGGAAGAAAATGAAAATAGGTTCTCATTTTCTCCTGTACACATGGCACTGTTGCTAAAACACCCAGGGACTTAAGGGTATGCACATCTTATGCCAACTTGTGTGACTCTATAGACATTTGTTGTATTATGAACATCAAGCCTAGAATTTCTCAAGAGAAAGATGTGACTGCAGATGTTATCAACATCCTTGACCTTGCAGTCTCTGGTAATGTCTCGAGCAAGTTAAAGAGCCTTATCTCCTCCTGCTGTACACATTTCTGTTCTCCTGCTACATTGAACAAGGCAGCACGAGCTGGAAATTACTCTTTGGTCACACCAAGATGTTAGATATTTCCATGTGGAAGAGCAACAACACACTTGTACTTTAAACATTTAGTTTGTTCTCATCCAGTACTGTAGAGTACTATAGCAATGCAATTTGAGTGGCTGGAGGGTGGAGGGTGGCTGCAGAGCAGCTACTAGATGTCAGGGAGATCTAACACAACCTTATAATGATGAAAATAGCATCATAAAACATCTGTTGGGTGAGAAAATACTCCTTTATTCTAGTGACTGTTGCATTCCCAGAAGTCAAAGAGCAAACACGTTACAGGCCTGGCCAGTTAAAGCTGAATTCTGAAATGGTCCTTACCACAGGATCACATTCAAGCAGCCCTGGAGAGCTTCACCTGAGTCATCATGACACTGTTTTGAGGTAAGCAGGGTTTGTGATAGAAATGGAAAATGCAAAATTAATTTCATCTTTGCACTTCAGACACCAGGTTATACTTCACCAACATAAACAATCGATGCAACTGTAGGCATGACTTAATTTATAATAACAGGATGACACAAAAAAAACTAGTCTCACAACCAAATGTATTTACCTAAAATGGAAAATAGCCTTTGGCCTTTTTCTGGACATTTTAATCATATCCAGTCTACTCAAAAGGTCTTAGTTAAAAGTAATATAGAATACCTGAAGTTCAAGAGCCTGGCAAAGTTCCAGGGCTCAGATGTTTCTTACTTCCTAGTCCTGATGTCCTGTCAGGGAGATGATGCCTTGAAATAAGCAGAAACAACCCTCTGGGAACAATTTCTGTGCCCTTATCCCAGAGTCTTGCCAGAGTATACTGTGAAAACATCCTGTCCCTCAAGGCCAGCATGGAACACCAAGGTTAAGCCAGAAACACAAGATAGTGTAAAGACACCTGTATTCAGCCTCCCTGCCTCTCCTTGTCTTCACAGAAAAAAAAAGAGCAGCTTTTTTCAGGAAATCTCAGCAGTAAAAATTCCTTAGAACCACTGCCTTCCCCCAGTATTTCTCCTGAACTGAGGCTCCAACTTTTTTCACAAGTAAAGACAACTAACTGATCAGAGATAAGAGGCAGAGAAGTAGAAATGAAGAGGTACAGAGGGAGAAAATTTTGATACAAATCCTAGGCAAACTGAAACCTTATTGTGGGAGGTATGACAGCAAGAGGACAACAATAGAAGTGTTTATACATTGATTTTCTACAAGTGATTTCCCTGCTTTTCCCTGATTTTCTGTAGCACCCTGAAGTAACATCCTTGGAGCAATATATATGCATATATAACAGATGGTCTGAGAACAAGAAAAAGGTTCAGTGTAATTGACGTACAGTGAACACTGAGAGTTTAAACAACACAGTTGTTTAAAATGGTAGCTAAGCCCTGAAAGTTAATTTCAGGATTTACATCTATTTGAGGACACTTTAGAGTAACAACTCAGTAATCTGAAAGTAAAACTTATCTGGTGCAACTTAAAGTTTGGGGATGAAATGTTTATTATTTACATTTGGTTTCACTGCTTTAACATTTACAAATACTAGGCTAATAAAAGGGTAAAGCAGCTCCCTGACATCAGCAGGGGAGAATTAATGATCTCTCTCTAGGGTGTTTAGAGAAGTAAATGTATACTGTAAAGTATGTATATCACAAAGTTCATCTCTAGCTCTAATAGGAAGATTTTTTCACACTTAAAACACAAAAGCACTTCTGTACTATTCCAGGAAATGCTGTTTCCTGTTTCTACTACATTCTGTTGCTATCAATATTGTACAAACATAAAGACAATATTCTACTGAAAACAAAATAAAAGATATCCTGGCCAACCAGGTTTTGTAAAAAGTTTTCATCACCAAGTTGATAGCGCTACTCCAGCTCTATCTGCCTGCATACCATGATCAAATCAACAGTCATTTAAGTGAAATGACCTACTAATCCCAAAAACCCATCCACTGCAGACATCAGGGTTCAGAAGACCAGGTGCCATCAAGGCTTCTCAAAGGGCAGTAGTCCTGAAGCAGCTCAGAGAGTGCCCTGGCATTCATTTGTTTGCTAGTCTGTTCATATCACACCCAATGCAAACCTATTTTTTTTATGGATCAGTTCCCCACATCTGCTCCGAAGTGTAAGATTCTGCAGCTGTGTTCAGATAACACAGAATGCCTGATGGATCACCCACAAGCCAGGGTACTGTGGAGTAGAAGAGTTCACTTGGCTATATAAACCATAAGGTTTTACACAGAGTATTTTACAATGTCATGACAGCTCTGAGAGACCTCCTTGTCCTTCTGAGAATTACTCTGTTGGTGATATTTGATGAATATACCACAAGCTTAAACCTCTAACGCTGCCTTTTGACCCGGGTATTCATAACAAAATCCTCCAGGTTCAGGAGGGCAGTCAGGGAATAGCAAGGAAATCTACGCTGTTTGAAAGAAAAGGGAAAATATAAGAACTAAGTAAAATAATGAGGTATTCTTAAGTTCATATCATCTGCTAAGTTAATCTTTAAATGCAGTGGAGAAATTTGATAGAAGAATTTCTAACGTAAAAAAAGAACAGTGGAGAGATTTGATAGAAGAATTTCTAACGTAAAAAAAGAACACTCTAGATTCTGAAATAGCATTTATTTATTAAAAGTAAGAAATAAAAAAAAGCAAAGAAAACAGGCACACATGAGTCCAAAGGAAATGAAACCTTAATTATCTAAAAAAACTGCTGTGACAGATTAGAAAATAGGAGTTAATATCAAATTTTTGACAGGTTTTAAAATACTGAAAAAAACCCCTCATCCTGAACTCTTGCTCTTGTGTTGCCTTCCAGGAATAAAATCAGTCTTTATCTGACAGGTACCAAATCTTAAAGAGCTGAAGATGTAGTAAAATATTTCCAGGTTTTCAAAATATATGAGCAATGCTCCATAAAAGACAATAAGAAGCCGATTTTAATCCAATAAGCAAGTTTTAATTTTTTTTTTCAGGATTGACTGGCAACTGAGGATACCTATAGATTGTTAAATATTAAAGAGACAGTTGGGGAGTTTTGAGTATTGGATCTATGTTCCTCCAGCCTAATTCATGATTACCTTTCTCCCTGGCCCTGTTTTTGGACGACTCTGCTTAGCTCACACCAAGGCAACACCAAGGTATGGTTCTGACAATAGTTAATTCCAGAGATCTCTATATCATTGAACAAGACCACAGCAAGGGGATTCCCTGATTCTCCTCACACAGAGCTTCACAATAGTTTTCAAGCAGGCTTTGCATCTTCAAACATGCACAAATGTCTTCCTGCTATGCCCTAAAGCATGGTACATGCATAATTACACTCTAAGAATTAAGTCATTAAGGATAATCATATTTAAAAAGTCATAAAAAGGGATTAAAAAGAAAAAAAAAGAGCCACAAGAACATCACATGGAGCTTAGAGGAGATGTCTGGCCAAATAGTCCATAGCAGAGATTCACCCAATCTGCTCATAAGTACTAGCCTGACAGGCTGGCTTGAAGCAATCTGGGCGTAAGCCTCCTGACCTTGGGAGAGGGCCTGTCACTCTTCAACAATATGTAAAAATTTCAAGGGATCACCTGAAGCTTAGAAAATGTATGCTAGTAAGAATGTTTCGTGCAGTTCTGCATCTTCTATGACATTTGATGCAAGAAATGTTGACTTCCTTGATTTTAATTGTCTTCTGCTCTTGAGGGACCAGAGCACAAATATAGTAAACACATTTCAACAGATAATTACTTATGAAACTTTTTGCCAAGCTGGACTCCACATTAAGAATATTTGTCTGGCAATCATACCACCCCACCCATCATGGTTCTGAATAAAAAGACCACTCAGCAGAAGAGGAAGCAGAACACAGCAAAAGATCAGATGAGACAGAGGAAGAGGGGATTCGACTATCACGTAGATTCATCAAGACTTGTAGTGACTTAGGATGTCTACTTTTCTTACCCAAAGAGATGTTGTTTCTCCCTGTTACAGTCTCACAGACAATCCCCAAGGCAGGAAAAGTAGGAACTACACAAGACAAACTCATCTGGAGAATAGTTAGCATACTAAGTGTAACTACGGGCCTATTACTCTTGTCCTATTGCCCTATTTTAGGAAAAAGAATTTTACTCTGGGGTAGCTAAATATTTCAGAATTGCAAAAGAGATTTAATAGGAATGATCCTGCTGACATTAATGGAAAGGTCCCCTTCCCAATTCCAACTTCCTCCCAATGCAAAGGTCAAGGGATGGATGTGTATCATGAAAATCAAGAAAAATTTGACTAATTAGTAAAAGCACAAGCATTATGGAATATTTATGGAATGTTTAGGTACTTTCTGATCTAAAATTCTGAGAGTATGACTGTAAGTTTATACTTGGGAGGCTGCAGGGAGGTGTAAGGAAGGTGATGAACCCACAGTTATGGCTTACGGCAACAGTGTCAACAACTCTCATCTTAAGTCTTATAAAGAAGTGTCCTTCAGGCTGCAATTGTTAGAGCAGAGGTACCTTGTTCTCAAACTGAGCAGTAACTATCAATTAATACACTGTATGGTGAAGTTCTAGTTTGTGTAGCGTCATCAGAATCTTTGAATAAAACAAACATTTGAACGTGAACTTATAGAAACGGAGTTTCACGTTCTTTCTAAACACTTCTGAAAATTATTTTTAGAAATATTTACATTTCTTTTCAAATCAGTTTAAAATCCTTACAAGATTTTTTCTTCTTGAATATATTCAGATTCAGTCTTTCTCAGTGTCGACCCAAAATGTTTCTACCATGTAAGAAGGCTATTTTCCATCTACTTTCAAGCTAGATCTGTGCAGCCAGCCTTTTCTCAAACACCAGACATGAAGGATTGCCACGACTCTTTTGTTGTTTTAAGAACTATAGGTAAAAAATGGCTGAAATACTCTAGTATATATTTTAAAACGCAGAAGTGATACAAAGCAGAGAAGTCTGTAAAAAGTGAATAGTCCTAGTTGAATAAGATCTTCCATTCTTATAACACAAATTTCATTTTCTGCACAGAACTGTCCCTCAAAGTCCTCACTGCCACTTTGTCTTCATTTAAACCTCGAATACCATTTTCTGAAGCAAAATATAGCACTTTATATGAAGCAACCTGCAATTTGGGCTCATCGACAGCGCTCTTCTAATAAAAGACACTTCCTGGAAAATTTATTTTCTTGAGCCCTTTCTGAGAATTCTGATTTACATCACTAGTACCAGTTTGCCAGAATACTGAACTTCTGACTTTATATAGGATCATTATTCATCTCCTCACTTGTCTAAGGGATGGATGGAAACATCAATGAAAGATCACTTCAAATTACAAATGTAGCTTCTATGGTCTGTTGCTGGACTGTCAATTTTTGGCTTCATGGTTAAATTGCAGAGCTTTGGCTATAGCCTCAAACACTGAACATTGAAGTGTATTTATAAAACTGGAGAAAGCTATATAAACCTAGATTACATATGTAAACTTTGTTGATATTTATACATAAAATGCTTACAAAAAGGTTGCTGAGAAACATCAAAGACAATTACATAAATGTTCACAGGCAATTTTTTCTGATACATTACAAACCCTGTTATTTTTTATAAATCAAAAAAGTTTCAAAAGACAAAATACATTTCACGTGTCTGTCTCTTTTAAATACAGCCAAATCAGATAAGAAATATTTTCCGTTGCTAACCTGGGCCAAGAATGCTAACTAACAGTACAGTTCACAAGGGTCTCACTGAAAATAGCTGTTCTAAATATGTGGTTAGATTAGGCTGTCTAAACATTTGTAAAAGCTCAAGGAAAGCTATCTGGGAAGGCTGTCTTTCATTTCTAATTGCAATATTTTCATAGAGTGTGACTTTTATTGGCTACTGCATTTAATCCCCTTGGGTCTGCTTCCCTTCTTCCAGTGCTGAGGATTAAGCAATAATTCCCAGTATTCTGAGACATACAGACCAGACCAATTAAACTATAGTGTGCGTATTAAAATTCTGATTCCTTCTTCTCCTTTTGTTTGGAATTATTGAGTGGACTTACGGATTTTCCTAAACCTCGTGGCAAGGGAATTAGGGCTGCAGACGCGAAAGTGGAAAAACTATGCTCCCGTGATCCGTTCAAACCAATCATCTATTTACTGCACAGAGAACACAGCAAAGCAAAGCAGTTGGATGCTGCAGGACAACACTCAGATCACCCCTCTGGAAAGTGTGCTGTCGGAGGCACTGCTTGCCCCCACAGGTCGTTCTCTGTGGGTGGCTCCCGCGCTCCCGTAACAGTCACAGCCCCACTGAGATGAAAGGGTGGAGATCGTTGGGTCCTAAATCAGTTCCAGCACGTGGCAAAACAGATCCAATAGATGACAGAGAGCATTTAAATAATAATCTCATAATATAAACCTGTTCTGACCTGTTCTGTGGGCATTTTTCATTAAAGCATGGTAGTGTCAGCAGTGCTCAGAGGCTGAAAAGGAAATTAAAGCCATGAGCTGTCAATCCACTAGCACGCTGTTCTGCTCAACCACACACTTTTGTTAGTTTTATTAAGAGCAGCTTCTCACATATTTGCAAGTCTTGTCCTCTTATCGTTTGCCAGAATACCATTTCTGTAGAGCTGAACAGGAGCTTTAAGGAGAGCTGAATACAGATTTATCAACGTACCCACCATCAGGCTTGGTGTGAGTAAAGAGTGTTAGCACTGAAACACAGTGTGACACAAAAATCAAGGTTAATGAACAGAGTTTTAAAAAATCATACAGGAGGGACAACACTGAACTGCGCTGAGGGGTTTCACAGACTTATGAGACTCAGTGAGCTCTTCAGGCACAAGTGTCTGTTTTGTTAATGTCTGCAAGCCTTAGGTACAGTTGCCATCTGAGGGACAGATAAGATTTAGAAAGGTGTCTTTTCCCCTCGTTCCTAACCTCACTGACACAAACGAGGCAGCATAACAGATCTGAGGTATTCTCACCACTGCTTTACAACTCACTTGCAGTCAGCAAGGTAATTCTGGACACTGACCAACATCCCCAGAAGAGTCTAGCAGCTCATTCAAAAGAAGTGCTAAAGGTATATTTGTGCCTGTGTGTAAGCCCTATCCGAGATGTGCAGTTCTGTGCATGCTGCTTCTCTATTTTGTGCATATATACCCATGCACACATGTACTCACGTGCTCTGAACAAGCACACAGGAGTAAATACCAAAGCAGTATTTCCAGTTTTGGCTGTGGGAAACCTAACAGTCTTGTGCATTGAAGATCTGAAGCCTAACTTAACCTTTGAAGCTATTGAGCCAAATCACACAGTATCCAGGGGAATTACTGGTATCTATGACTGGATTAATTTCCTCTAACTTTAGGCTTTTACAAACAAGCATACAGGTTTATTCGACAAAATATATGCATGTGCTTTGAAATGAGGACTGTGTCCTAGCGAGCCTCCACAGTCTCTACAGCGAATCCACTGTGACTGGCTGAGGTGCAGATAGATTCTATCTTCAGGGGTGTAAGTAAATCTTTCAGATGGCCTTCAGCCATGTGGTAAAATCAGAGAGTTTTCCAGATGCATTTGTCTTTTGCTTCTCATATACAGCCCAAAAAATGTCAATTTCCTAGAAACATTTTAAATTACTCTGCCACATAAGCCAATGATTTACCGCTTTTTGCAGAATTCACAAAGTATCCCATCTGGGGATGTTGCTTTATATGAACTGAAATATATCAACCCTGTGTCCTTCTTTCCTCAAGGTGAAATGAGTCTTCTAAAATTTTCTGCAAGTCCCTTAGGATTTTAGACACGCTGTCTCTTAAATAACTTCTAATAACCCCTTTTCTGCCTTAGTTGCTATCCTGCAGCATTAACCTCTAGCAAAGGATTTCCCTTTATATCAGTTTACTATCTATTTTATTCCATCTCTTTGTACTGGCATAACACATTGCTTTCATCTTGAGAAACTTCCCTCCATTATTAACAACATTTGTTTCACAATCACACCTTAACCATGCAGGCTGCAGGAGGGAAAAGTAAGGAATCAGCTTTTGTTCTCTATCAAACTAGGCTGCAATACTGCTGGAAGAAGCAGTTACGTTTAATAGAAGCTGTGGTTTGCTATCCTGAGACATCCATGCAGGATGCAGGGGGGATTACTTAAAAGTAAGGAATCAACTTTTGTTCTCTATCAAACTAGGCTGCAATACTGCTGGAAGAAGCAGTTACATTTAATAGAAGCTGTGGTTTGCTATCCTGAGACATACAGTAGTCTCACTGGAGATACTATACCAAATATTACATACACATCTGTTTTGATTCCAATACTCTACAAGCGTATGTTTTCTAATTTTAAAAGGCTTTTTTGATTAACAATCAAATTCTTAAGTGTAGTATGTCCTTTGCATCTTGTCCTATGCTTTACTCTTCAATGCAGCCAAATTATAACTTCACACTAAAAGGATTTTTGGTGTGTCAAATTTCTAATTTGTATCACAGTGGGGAATATTCTTATGTTAATAATGCACACATATTCACTAACAAGGTAACAAACATGACATTTGGTTTTTGGGAGCAGCTACTGCATCAGGAATATATCTGCAATAAATCAGCTAACAGGAATCCTGCTAAACTACACTGACCATGTTTTCTACCTTCCCTTTATTTGCCATGTGCAAGGAGTCATGTCTTGTTGAACACCTCTGACAGCAGGGAGAGAGGTGAAGTGCTTAAGCTCTGAGACTCTCAAAATGCCATCTCTTTTACTCTATACCTTTCGAATCTCTTTTTTTTTTCCTTCCATCCATTCTCTTATGCTTCAGCTTAATAATTTATAAAGCCAAAGGGCATAGCTCAGTAACTCTGTTTTTCCAACTTCCATACTTTAAAGGGTAGAAATACGAAATTGGGAAAACCTCCATGACTCTTTCAAAATAACTTGTGTCTGTCTACAGCTAGCTCCTAAATCAAGGCCCGATTCCTAAATAGCACTACAGAGTCTGAATCCTCCACCCAATCTCTTATTTATGAACATCTGTTTACACCAGGTCTGACCCACTTCTTTCATGCTTACCTTACAAATTGATTTTGGATGCCACACAATCTGCTCCTCAGGCCAAACTGCAGACTGTTGGTTTTGGCTCAGTACATTTGGCTGATAATGTTCTCCAGAATGGCTGAATATTGTCAAATCAACTCAGATCTCCAGGGATGGTATTACCCTTGAGAACAGTACTGCATCCTCCCAAACGATTTATTCTTAGAAAGGTACTTCAGGTTAAAGAAATATCTCTCTACTTCCCTATCAGATGAACACCACTGCTGACTATGAAAAATGAAAGGATTTGAATATTTGTTTTGTGTGGGATTGCTTAATGATTTTGCATTTCTCTCACCTTGAGCAATGACAATAAATCAGCCTTATCTGGTTTTGCTTGTACTTGTGTTTCTGTTATCTGCAATTTTAAATCATTGTAAGCTAACTCCAGACTATAATATTGTGGCTGCAAAGTGGTAAGAAATTCTTCTCACAATGATTTCTAGAACTTACGGGAGCATATTCCATGCTTTTAGGTATTTAGAATCATAGAACAATTCAGATTGGAAAAGACCCTTGGGATCATCGAGTCCAACCATTAACCCTACACTACGAGTTCACCCATAAACCATATCACCCAACACCACATCTAAATGACACTCGAACACAA
>NW_009725489.1:61904-104984 GCF_000703405.1 Apaloderma vittatum
TGCATTCTGTTCCAGTCTCTGACCTCTCTTTCCATGAAGAATTTCTTCCTAATGTCCAGTCTAAACTTGCCCTGTTGCAACTTGAAACCATTCCCCCGGTTCTATCCCTAATTACCTGTGAGAAGAGACCAGCACCAACCTCTCTGCAATGTCCTTTTAAGTAATTGTAGAGCATGATGAGATCCCCCCTCAGCCTCCTCTTCATCAAACAGAACAGTCCCAGCTCCCTCAATCGCTCCTTGTAAAGTCTATTCTCCAGGCCCTTCACCAGCTTTGCTGCGCTCTCCTGCACTCACTCCAACACCTCGATATCTCTCTTATACTGAGGTGCCCTAAACTGAACACAATACTCAAGGTGCGGCCTCACCAGTGCTGAGTACAGAGGGACAATCATCTCCCTACTTCTGCTGGTCACAAAATTTCTAATACAAGCCAGGATGCCGTTGGCTTTCTTGGCCACCTGGGCACACTGCTGGCTCATGTTCAGTCGGCCGTCAATTAGAACGCCCAGGTCCTTTTCTGCCAGACAGCCTTCCAGCCACCCTTCCCCAAGCCTGTAGCATGGGGAATCATAGAATCACAGAATAATTTATGTTTAAAAAGTCCTTTAAGACCATCAAGTCTAGCTGTCAACTCAATACTGCCATGACTACTAAACTATATCCTGAGGTGCCAGGTCTACAATTTAAAGATGATATTTTAAAAATCCCTCAAATCTCAGAACTTGGATATTTACAGGGCATTGTTCACTGAAGAGTGCTTGTGGCAAATAGAAAGCAGAATGCTTCTCCCCTTCAATACATCAGATCCACCATCAAACTAACAAACATGCTAAAAGTACTGCAAGTGATAGAACACCCAGGGAAAACTTAGACCAAATGTAAGAAAAAAACAATCACCATGCTGCAAAGTTGCAATATAAAGAACATTGGGATGCAATTTCTTTTCAAGGCATTCCAGACAAAATAGCAATAGTTTTAGATAGAATATACGAGAGACTCATAAGTAACCGTCAGGCAAACGAAACCTTACTCTGTTTTTAGGTTTCTCTAAGGTAAGACATTGCACCAGTTCTCACTCTGTGTTATTTTAAGAAATTAACTTTTGTGGATATGGTAATGTGCAGAGACAGAAGCAATACAAGGTGACAATTTTAAAAGATGAGGTGTATCTAAAAGTTATTAAATTCCAGGTTCCTATGATGCTGAGCCTACCTTAAAAACAACAGGTCAAAAGTGACTTGTTTTACAGCGACTAGAATACTACTCAGCCAACTCCACCTACTGCATTTGTGCACTCACAGAGGGCTGGGATAGAAACTTCAGTTTTATGTACAAATGTGCAGGGAAAACTCATCATGCAAGAATAAATAAGCAAATGTGTTTATGATTAAAGTGATCTGCTAAATCAGAGTCCCCATCTCGTAACTCATTCATGACCACAAGCTTACTCTAACGCTTTCCTACATTTAATGTTTTAGCTCACTAGGTTTCTGTTACTTCACAGCTATGACCACCTCCAGTCTTTCTCCCAGCAATTCAAAGCCAAGATCTGGCACACTGATTGCAGCAACTGAATACAGTCCTGACCACGTAACTACAGGACTATTCATACATACCTGTACAATACATATAATGTGTAATTTGGGGTGATTCACTAGGCCTGGCTTCCCATCTTTATTCTTCTTCTAATATGTAAGTAATTTGTAACCTGCACCCATAAAGACAAAGGAGTTCACTTGCGGTGTTACATGCTTGTAATGCTTGGTATTGTCTTATTCCTCATCTGCCCTTTTTACGTGAAAGCAGCTAACTGACACCTTGTACTGCAAATAAGAACAATTTGTGATGCATATCAAACCCACTGCGATAGATAGTAGTGGATTTCCGTTTCTACAACTGGCAGAAAGAAATGTATTACAAATGTGAGAGAATTATGCAATGCTGAGATTCAGCTAATCCTGAGGGCAACCCTTGACTGCACATGCTGTTTGGAGAGCTGTTCCCAAGAGGAGGCCTTATCAGATGGGTGAGGGCCGCAGGATATGGGCCCAGGTTCTCTCCAAGCCACATGGAATGTAGTACTTTCAAACTCCTCGACTGCCTTGTGCTGTTCTTGCACGGTGCAGAAACACCTGCTGTGTGTGAGAGCAAAATCACTGAGCAGCTGCTCAACTCTTAGATGTGTCCAGTTTAAAGGAATCACCTAGGCAATTAAAACAACTAGTTCCCTGACAACTCATCTGTAATGGAGATGTGTTGCCCTTTATTTGTTGTTTCCATTCACTCTTGTGTGAAATCTCTGATAATGGTGAAGTGCAGATTCTGAGTGATGTTTTCTCTCTGGTTCTAAGGCACCAGCAACACCCTCTGTCATGGGGACAGTAAGAGTGGAGTTCACATTGCAATCTTCCTCAGCAGAGGAAACCTCTTGATAGAGCCTCCATCCCTCCCTGTTTGTGGGAAGTTTGCTTTATTGCTTGCATAATTGTTTGTGAGCAATCTCCTTCAGTCCCTCTGTTTGAAACTGGCCAGTGGTAGACTTCTGTGAGCTGACTGACACCAAGGACACATTCCACATGGTAAAGGTCTTTACTTATTACCTAAAAGAAATACAAATAAGATATTGTTTGCATATATTACTAGATACTTCGTACTGAAGTAAATATACATTGCAATCCTATGCTGTTTTGCTTTCAAAGTCTGTCTGTAGTAGATTTATACATGAAAATATCTGATTATCGTTAGCATCTGTAATATGCCAACTGTTGTCTGATAATTAACAAATCTACAGAAGCCAAATAAAGAAGGAACAATAAAACAAAGCACTTGTAATACCACTTGAAAAATGGTAGTCTTTGAACTGTCTGTGTTTCATGTCTCCCAAATGCTAATTCATACACCTGCCTCCACATTAATACAGCAGGTATGTATGAAGGCATTTCTAATACCTCCTCACTTAAATAGAATCATAGAATGATCGAGGTTGGAAGGGACCTCTAGAGATCAACTGGTCCAACCCCCCTGCCAGAGCAGGATCCCCTAGGGCAGCCACACAGGAACGCGTCCAGGCAGGTTTTGAAAGTCTCCAGAGAAGGAGATTCCACAACCTCCCTGGGCAGCCTGTGCCAGGGCTCTGTCACCCTCACAGTAAAGAAGTCTCTCCTCACGTTGAGGCAGAACATCCTATGTTCACTTTCAAGTTTATAGAGCTGACAACTTCACTTTTACTTCTTTTTTCAAGTAGCACCAAGTGGAACTGATAAGCTTAATTAGCACTAATTAGCAAGCTTCCTTCACCATTCAGCCATCAAAAGTCCGGATTTTCACTTGATGGTTTTTTGAACAATCAGAGAGCCCACATGTTAAAGGGCATGCTTTTCTATAAAGGAGATAAATTTTCTTCTCTCATCCAGTCCAAGATCAGTTGAGACAAAGCTCAGTCCTTCTGCTGATGTATTTTGGCCTTTCATTATCCAGAAAGCAATGAAGACCTTAAAAATCAGCTCCAGTGTTAATCCATGGTTGCCCTTCCAAGGGACCAAGTTCTTTCCAAATAAGTCACCTCTAGTCCATAACTAGTATCTTCCTAGTCTCTATTTTCCAGTCCAACACCTCAAAGTCACACTTACCAGGCTGGGATTACATTTCCAGATCCTGTTGATTTTCAGTCATTGGAATCTGAACTGCACTTGGGTGATGTTTTAGATCAGTAGAGATATTCTGCTCCCATATACAGCAACACAGTTCCCATCAAGCACTGTCCTGGAAGCAGAATCTGGGAGCAGGTAACTGCTTATTTTGATATGTTTCCAAACACTGAGGATGCAGAACATTGCAAAATTACGATGTTTTTCACCCTACTGAAATATTTCACCTTGTTATGAATCACACCCAGTTCATTACATTCCTCTTTTTCTCTCACTTTCCTCCTGCCTGCCAAAATAATACGTTTCTTACATTTAAGTCCTGTGTGCTTGACTTCTTTCTCCATCTTGAAGCCCAGGTCCAGATCTTGTACTTGCATGAACAAGAGAAGCAGGGAAGGAAAATGTTCTTTACGTATTTAGAATTTATTTTGTAAGTTTTATAGGAGAACTATTCAAAAGCAGTTTGATTTCCTTTGTTCCTTGAAGTTAGCTGTAATATCCTAGATAAACAGATGAGTAGTCGATGATTTCTACATTTATAACATTATAGCTGTAGTAATAGAAGCTATAATAGCAGCTGTATAAACATATTGTGAAAATGAAGAAAAAAATTAATCCTAAAAGACAAAGCCAAGGTAGCAACAGAAAACAAAAAAGATGGGGAATCTGTCTGAGGTAGAGCAGTTTGAGGTTAATGTTTAAAACACTTCCTCAGGTACACTAAGAAGAAGTATGTAATGTCTGTCATGAAGGAAGAAGATCGTCCATAATTGCATCTTCTTTCTGCTTGACAGCTCCAGCACAACATTATTTTTCTTTTTGTTCTTTAACTGTTTATGTATCTATAGACTCTTCAGAAGACAACAGAGGACCTGAAAGAGGAGAAGAATTAACAGTATGTGTGGAGACATGCATTGTTGCTATCACCATTCACATAGTGAAGCAAATCAAACTTAGAAGAATTAAAATTTTAACCATTATTACCCTTCACTGGAAATGCTACAATTACCTTCAGAGATTACAGGCAAACTAGAGGAATCACCACCATTGGACTGATATTTCCTAACAAATACAGTGTTCATAGGCTGCATCACAGCCTTTGAAAAAAACCTTTATAGGAATAAACAACAGTTATGAAATTTCATCCATGCAAGTGATGTGACTAGAACTTGAATAAATAACCAATGAAAATATCTACTAGGAATAGCAATGCAGTAAAATAATTTTTCCAGTGGGTGTTTACTTGGCTTACCCTTATTTGGAAACATTTCTAATTAAGAGGCAATTCCAGATGTACATAAGAAAAGCACTTTCATTTCCCTCCCTCCACCAAATAAAAAGAGAGTGTAAGTTCATTTAAGTTGGACATTTAAGTTTTCCAAAATATACATCAGTACTCCTTGAAAGAAAAGCAATGAGGTTTGTTTCGAACTTCCTACAGTATTGTATAACAGCCCCAAGGCACTTCTGCATTCATCTCTCTGCAGCTGAAAATAAAGAAGTGCAGCTCATTACAGGGAGGGACCATCCCATTATTAGGCCATTCAGCTGTAATGAAAGGGGTTATGAGGTCAGTAGAAGATTGCCTAGGTTTAAATGCTGACAGGCACGTCTCTATCACCTTTTTCTCAGTGGAATGCTGCTGCTGGATTTGATCACCTTGCAATTCTGGTAAAGCTCTCTTCTTTTCAAAGTTAGCAATTCAGGGATTATTCCTGGCAAATTTGCTGCTGAGCTTATGTCGTTCTTCTGGAGGCCTGCTGAATCTAACACACAAAGCAAAAGAAAAAGAAAAACCTTGAGACAAGTTGAACCATCTCAATAGAGAATCACACTTCTTAAAGAGTTCCAAAAAAAAAAACCAAACCCAAAAGGCTAAAAGCTATTTGAAGATCATGTAACTTTTCTGAGGAGCCCTCAAGGCACTATTGTTTCAGCCCCATGCTATCCTGGAATATATTTTCTTGACGGGATTCCTCACAGACTAGAATACGGTGCTCTGTCTGTACACAGCAACAAGGAGAAGCTGATGCTGAACTGGCCACAAATGCCCAGATGATAGCAAAGCAGGAGCACATTTTTCCTCTGTACTCACAGAGCCTATTCAAATATATATTGCATGATAATAGACATGACCTTTCCATGCCTCTGCTGACTGATTTTGGCTGCCTATACATCTGTTTTACAGGAAATTCAGCTATCTGTAAGCAAATCAAGTGGGTAAATCATCTTTCAGCAGAGACTCTGTGTTCTGCCCGGGCAGGACAGCTTGGACTCTCTAATCATACAGTGACAACTTTCTGATCTAAATTGCGCAACTGATCATATTGCAGCTCCTTTGAGCTGGCTTTTTCATCAAATATGTCATCAAAATACTGCAGTGATAATTGTACTGTAACCAAAAAAACAAAATAACAGAGCACTTATTGTAAATAACTTCTTGTAGATCTGGCCTGCAGTCTTAATTTGTCTTTATTTATATACATTGGATAAAATGAAGTAAATTGAGTTTAACATTCACAGTGGAAATGCTCTGTGAAACTTAATGTATTACTGAAAACATACAATAAATGTATGCAATGCATTCCAGTCCTTTTAGGTAGAGTTTGTTGTATTTCGAAATATATGAACAACTCTATTATGCCTACCATTTCCAGGAAGAAAAGTGCCCACAAAAAATAGGGATTTCAGAAAGGTTCTGTGCGTCAAAGCCTTGAAAGATCAGAATTTACTAAAAAACAGCACAATGCTATTTCATTATGCTAATAACAAAACGATGTATCCCATATCCCATTCACCTGTTTTTTTTCAGCGGATGAAGTTCAGACATTTAATGGCAAGCAGAAATGATAGTTAGAATTTTGGAAAAAGGCACTGGGAAAAAAATCAATGAAACAACCCAAACCACTCCAATATGTTGAATTATCTGAAATAGTAACTTTTGGCTGCCTTCCTAGCTGATGGAGAGAAACAGACATTTCAAAGGCTTAATCTTCTTCCCTTAAAATGAAGAACAAAAATATGCCTGTGAACATAGCCCTGAAAATCTCTTAACACATTGTAAGGAGCATCTAGGGCAACCAATTCTGCAGCAGATGCCTCTGCTCTGGACTTCTAGAATTAAAGGAGTTAAACGTCGTCTCAGTTTTACTGGGTGTTTTTCATCTGAGCATAGTCAACGTGAATTTAAAGGGAAGGTTCACAATGGAAAATGACAAAAGAAACCGGAGAAAAAACTGAAGAGAAATTAAATTGAACATCTGCTTTACAGCACAGAGTAGATTACAGATTCACATAGTCTTTGAGGAAGGAAGGGACCTCCAAAGACTGCCTAAGCAGGGGCAGCTACAGCAGTACTCGGGGCCACGTCCAGTCAGGTTTTGAGTGTCTCCAAGGATGCAGACTCCAGCACATCTCTGGACAATCTCTTCCAGTTCATGCAATGGTCATTTACATCAGGGCATTAAAATAAGACAAGACAGGCTATAGAACGGTGTCTAGCCCTGCAGAAAAAGTCATTATAGATTACCCAGAAATACTGAGCATGGGAAAATGTCAGAAGTTGTCTGACATAACCTTTTTTTCACTGAGTATTTCTAGGTTTTGTCACATAATTAGTCTCTGTTTTGTGTCACACATAACAGTCATGAAATCAGTGTATTCTTGTTTTTCATATTTAAAATACAAAACTATTCTGATATTATCTAATGTACATGTAGCATAGTCAGCTCTAAAACGCTTGCTGGTTAACACACTTTATTACACACCCAAAGACTTATTTTTATGCGTAGACCAATGAACAGCAGACTTCTATTTTTCTAAGAGTGAAAACTTCTATAACAAAAACACCAGAAGATTAGATTGTAGTTTTACAGGTCTCCTTTCATACAAAGGGGTTTTTTTCCTTCTCCTGTGGCTCATGCAGAATTCTCAGAGCATTTATTTTGGGATGGGGATGATTGATGTACTTTTCACTGCTGACAAATCCCTTGCTCTGCCTTGATCTTGGGGCACCACTCCAAAGCAGGGAGTCTGCCAAGCAACAGAAGAGTCCACACAGCACCCTGGGTCAGGGCAGATAATGGGGGAGCTGCCTACCTCCTAAGCAAGTGAATGAAATAATGTTAAAAATTTAAGGTCTTTGATTTTCTTTCCTTCTTGTAATTTTGCCAACGCAATGTCCATCCCAACCACTAGATAGTTCCCTACTTAAGGATCAAACCAGTTGAGAAACTGACCTTTAGCAAGTAGTCTCACATTGTAACCAAACGCACCATCTCAGTAAAGAAAACACACAGATTGGAACTAAATTAAACTTACAAATTCCCTTTCTGAAATGAAGAATTACCTATATTGTAGACCCTCCAAAGAGTTTCCATTCAGAGGTCTTTACTTTTATCACTCCTAACATTCTTTCCTTCCTTTCCTGGGTTTTATTTGTAAATGTGTTCTTAATTATAAGTAAAAGACATTACCACACATAAGCTACACAGCCTATTGCAATCAGAACTTCTCCAACAGGGAAACATTGGAGTTTCTAGAACAGGTATGAGAGGCAAAAGTATGTATCTCCACACTAAATACAGCTTTTACACATTAGAACTGATTTATGAGCCTTTTTAATATGTCCATTTTATTGTCAAACTGAACCAAAATATAAAAAATGAAATATAGAAGAGAGGATGAAACAGAGTGGGGTCTGCACACCAGAGCAGACATAATTTTTTCAACTTGTGGCTTCAAATGTATCCATAACTATTTTACAATCATATTTTAACAGGCATTTTCATTTAACCTTTTTTTCTCAAGCTTGCCCCATTTTTTAAATTTCTACAGAGTACTGTGTTTAATTTCCTGACCCAATTATAATTTGCAACTAAGGTATAAAACACCATACTTTAAGACATTGTAAAAACCAAATTGTTTTTCCTCCCTGTTTTTTTTCTTTTCTAGTAATAATTGTTTCCTGACAGAAAGAAACCAAATAGTTTTCATCCAGATGCTGTATCAGGATCAGTTATTCTGTGTAGTCAAAGAGATTTTTGGATGAGGTTTTCTCCAGTTTTGCTTCTGGATATGATCTGTATTAGACAGACTAACAGTATCTGTATTAGACAGACTCTTCTAACAGCTGCTTCTGTGGGACTCACTCAAATCTAGTCAACACACCTGCTAGAATTAATTGCTGTTTGCTACGTAAACTACATGTTGATAATCTGTGCTTTTGTTTAGATTCACATAATACAGCACCAACTTTATTTTACCTGACAGCTTGCTTTGCCTACCTTTGCTTTTCTGTTGTACATCTCATCCATCCAGTCATTCTTCTTCTCCTCTTATCCTTGCATTAGCATTAACGAATTGTAAGCCAAAGATGCCATTCCACAACCCTCCTCTCTTGTCAATTCCCCTTTGCTCTCTCCCTAAATCCTCTAAGTCTCAGGCCGGACTTCTCTCAAGCAGCTTTCCAGCAACGTAACATCGAGGTCCTCAGGCATCAATCACATGCAACTCTGCCATGTCCTGTACAAATACAAAACAAAGACTGCGAGTCCTGGAGAACTTATGGATAGAATTAGAAATGCAGATTTTCCTAATTAACTACCATAATAAACAAAGACAAATTTTAAAATGGTGCACTAGAATGCATGTAAACAAATAGCAGATAAAAAAGATGGCCAAGACAGTGCTTAATTTTGTCCATGTTAATTTTGACTTTTCATAAGACAGGTCATTGGAATAATTTTTTGTTATCATTCTCCTGTTGCTTTCTGCTCTCTGCTCTTGCAGCAGATATCCTTTCTGCCAAGATGACAGACTATCAGTTGCATCTAAAAGATCAAAATCTCTCTGCATATAGAATTCCCTTCACCTAAACATAATTTCACTCCCATTCAAAATTCTTCTTATGTACATACAAATGCAAAATTGTAGCCTCAGATTACAAATTGTTTGAGGTAGGGATCACATTTGTTCGATGCAATGAAGTGCAGAAAACACTCTGGACAGCTAAAAAACCTTCTTCAATCAAGAAAATATTTCACTTTGCAAGCCAGTGGCGTGATGTTAAGGAGAGTGAGAAGGAAAAAATCTATTTCATTTTTAAGAGCAGTAACAACCTCCAAGTCAATCATTTCCTGGCAGTTAATGACCAGATGGATTAAGATCTCCTCCAGATGGCCATTAACTGCCAGGAAATAGCCAACTCGTTGGCCATTAGTGCTTAAAACACCATTAGGATACTGCTCTTCATTAGTCACATTCACATGATGTTTCTATGCACTGAGGATATGAATGCAGCAGAAAACTTTAGTTTGAAAAGACAGAAGACCAGAACAAAAATAACACTGAAATAGATGGATAGTTTCATTTATGAGGGGCTGTATTGCTGCTAGAATGGTAAAAATGTGATGCTTGTAGAAATCACTGTCGGCATTATAAGCCTCCACACACTAATCCTCTTAAGTGCCTTCTCTTATGTCCTGAAGGGGCCACCTTAAAGGGGGAAAGGTTAGTCTCCGTGACAAATCAACTGATGATTTCCCTGCTAATAGGTCCCCAAAAAAATGTAGCTGTTGAGATTAGGTTACTTGACCAGTATTAACAGGACTAAGACAAAAATTCCAAAGCGTAGAAAGCACAGTCATTTAGTTTTAGTGTACACACACACACACACACACACACATGATGATGTATTCAAAGAGAGACTAAAATGTTTTCCAGGCAATCTCTAAACACTGTAGTTTACAACAACTTATATATAGTTTACGATATATACTATACTACAGTTTATACATACTATACCATAGCTTACATATTGTTTACTGTGGCTTATATATAGTTTACCATAGATCTATAGTTTTTTGAAACGTGCTGTATATACACATAACTACTCCTAGCTCTTGATTAAAAAAATTATGTAGTAAGGTTAACTGCCAAACCTTCAATTAAATTGCACCTTATTTATCACAAAGTCTCCAAAGTTAAATGAATCTATCTTTGAAAATATTTTTTAGGATTCTTTTTGTGTATGTGAACAGATGTATGAACATCTATGAACTGAAAAGAGCACAATTTGTGAGGTTATGAGTAAAATAATTGTGGAAAAATAACCAATTAATGTCACCTGTAAAAGATAACTAAAGGGTAGCAGAATTAAGGAAAATTTCTTCAAAAGAACAGTGAGTGGACCTCACTTTATTAGTTTGACTAGAGCTGTATTAGGTTTAGTAGTTTTAACAACAGATACAAATAATCCTGCTAAGTCATCAGCCAGTGCTTTTCCAAAAGAGATAGGAAGGGCAATCTCAACTATATCTTTGCCAACTCTAGATAGCATTTTTGCAGTGTTTTACACAAAGAGCCTATTAAAGCTTACCTTGGAAAGATAAAGCTAGTGGAGAATTCACAAGTTTTTTCTGCAAAATAAGACATCACTGCTTGCTCACTCAGTGCTGGTGCTTCAAGGCTTTCTTATGGCAACCTACAAAGCTGGCACTGCAGCCAGGTTACCCATTTTGAGAAAACTGTTCCATAAGACTGTGAGAGCTAAAAACTATTATAATACTCAGGTATGCTGTAGAGGAGCTGCCAGCAAGGTCTTCTTACCAAAATCCTTTATACTGTGTGTTGCATTTTCCCTGAGCTTTGTGTCCTGAATAAGCTGAAACTTCTTTACATCAGATGCTGTGGAAATGTTTAAAGTTTGGAGAAGGCTTGTTTGACTGGGTCAAAGTTGTCTTCTTGCAAGAAAAGATGATTTTTTAATTATTTTCTTCCTTTTTTCTGCATTATTTTACTACAGTAGATTATATTTGTAATATGTTTGCTGAAGTCTTCATAGGGAGAAGATGCAATTCAAAATAAGCCAATATATTATAAATAAAAATAAAAAATAAAGATAGTGAAATTAGTATCCTGAAAAATGCCAAAGATTCTTGGTTGCTTTCTGAAACACAGAAAAACACAGAAAAAAAATCCCCCTCAAAGGAATCATTGTAAGGTCCCTTCCAGCCTATGCCATTCTATGATTCTATGATACCAAAAGTGCCTGAAAATAGGTGATTTATAAAGGAGGAGTGAAGGAATTTTTAGTAATGTGAACATGTGTAAATGAGTAATCCTGGATACAACTATTGTGAGCTCTGTCAATTAATGAGGAAGACTATTGAAAGTGCACATGAACAACTGAGGCTGGCAAGCTAGCTGAGTAGTCACTATGTGTAAAAGTAACACCTTAATATAACTTCCACCAAGCTGCTTATCTTCACCGACATCCTGAAAAAAATGTGTTGCAGCCGCAGTGCACTATTGTAGCCTAACGATGTATTAACATAACACAGCATTTGGCTGACAACAGCCTGTGTGAGGAGTGGAATTCAGATTGCCTCTTTAATGCACGCAGGGAGCTGCCCCTGCACATGAGAGAAAGTCCTGGATCACAGAATCACAGAATGGTACGGATTGGAAGGGACCTCTGAAGATCATCTAGTCCAAGATGATATGCTTAGAGCAAAATGGGACAGTCGGAGAGGGCAGGAGTTCTATTAGTCCATGCACTTTGCATTGGTGTGCTAATATAAAAATAATTGCAAACAGCAAACTCAGAACAGGCTTCCAAATACCCTATATAGCAATGACTTACCAGGCCCAGTTGTACTGTACAAGTTTTCAGCTAGTTACTTGTTCTAGTGATTTATATTCTTTTCTTCTGTACATGCCCTGGTAGGCCTGTTCTGGTGAGCAATCAGCTGGTTTACTCACTACTTGATTACCTCATCCTTTTTTAGCAAACTTGAGTCTCTGCCAGTTACAGGGTACAGATGTCTTACAGAGTTCAGTGCCAAAGAAGTAGAAAATGCTCCTTTGTGCACAGGCAGGAGCAACCACAGAAACTTAATTTTTATAATGAGGAATCATGACCTATGTTCCAACTTTGAACTAAGTTAGAAATAACACAAGTTCTATCTGAAAGTCACTTGCCTTGGGCAGTCAGTACGCACAGAATATTCTCTTCATCTGTTGATGGCAAAATATCTACTGATTTCAAGAGGACCAGAATTTCACTCCAAAATATTTCACATAAAGAAACCTGTGCTTTAGGGAAATGCTAACAGGGAAAAACCTGACAATTTTATTCTCCCAGTTGATTTTACTGACAATAACACAACATTAATTTGTGCGTATTGTCACTGCGTGACCGAATATCCCTGTAAAGGAGCTTATGTGATGATGTTATACATTGCAGCAAGCTGCAATGACAGTGCAATAGGAAGGTGGTTCTGAAAAGAGCACTGTGGACAGCAAATCGAGAGATCAGTCTCTACATCCAGCCCTTCTGCCAATTATCTGGCTAGGTAGACACCACCTCACCTACTAACAGATGTAATAATTGGTGTAGTGTTCTTAATTTTCCCCATATTTTGTGATGTTTTCCAAGTATACTTACCCATTACTGGCTGAAGATACACGAAAGAGAAATGGTAAAAGAAAAAGAGAAAGTTTCTTCCCTTTTTTATTAGGGAGGGAAACAACACAGGAAGAAAATCCCTACCTCATGGACCTGCTAGGTTCTTGCCAGAGGGCAGTAAATGTCAACACTGTAGTATATTTCCTGCTTTGAAAATGAACCAGTTTAATTCAGAACTCTTAAACTTCTCAGTAGTGGTAACCCCTTCCTGTGTATTGTCTTTCTGTCAGGCCAGTCTCTTAAATCATTCAACAGTGCTGTCTGCTACAGACTAAATCCTCAACAAACAAAACTACCCCTGCAGTCAGATTTCTGCAATAAGGCCATGCTTTGATCAGAGCCTTCCTTCTCTCCCCAAGGATGAGTTAACCTCATAAAAATGCATATCCTGCCCAAATGTTTATTTGCTCTCATTTATTCCTTCTCTAATACTAATAGCAAGATCACTGAACAAACAAATTACTCAGCCTGGGTGTAAATACCCACCCTTCAATGGCCATTTGTCAAAAGTGACCAAGGCCATCCCACCATTCATGCTCTACTTGTAGGCTGGGCAACTGCTGTTTTTCTTGTGTTGATTCAAAGATACCCATTGAGAACAAGCATCTGGTCTTGGAGAGGGAGCAGGGACATGAAATCTGAACAGTATGAGCAGACACAAGTCTGAGGGGTTTTTTTAAATCTGTCTGCAAATTCTTCTGTGCTCTGCTCCAGTATAGATAGTAAAACCCTCATTGGAAATGTGGCTGTATATGTAGCCACCACTGCCTACCACCAAAGGCCTGGTTCAAGCACTACTTGAATTTAGACCCAGCAGTGAAGAGTCCTGCCCTTATCTGTACCCATTTATCAACATCGAGGGGATTTTGGAGAAAGATAGGGAAGGGTGATGACTCTTCTATAAATTATATAGAAGACCTATCTATAAAAGATCTTGGTGCTCTTTTTTCTTTTTTTCTTGGTGCTCATTGTCATGTTCCTGATTTTATACCAAAATGCTATAGATGAAGTTGCGTGGACCATGACCGTCTGAGAGGTAGCCAGGCAAACTGCTTTACCTCAAAGTCAAAATAAATGATATAATAAATAGTACAAGAAAGAGCCCCTAAGTGTTCAACATACTGTAGCTGCACACAGGCACTGTCTCCCGATGAGAATTTGAAAAAAACCCAAAACTATAAGAGCAAAGATACAAGGCAAATGTAATGCAGCCAAGCACATTACCTTGGCAGCCTTGTCCACTGCTGTCTCCTCACTGCTTTTACCTCTAAAGGTTCTCTAACACAGAAGCCACATTTTCTTTGGTTTTTAGGGATTTTAGATTTACTCTGACTGTCAATGACGCTGGGTTTTGAGGGGTTTTTTTGGGGATAAGGAGAAGTCTCAGTCACAGCAGAAAAGGTGCCAACATCATCCATCCACTGTCATAACTGGAAACGTGCTGCCAGCTTGGACAAAAAAATCAAGAGGACTGAGCGGTTCCCACACCCAGTTTGCCTTTCGCATACATAAGGGGAAGCATCACAGCTGCAGAACAATGAGGAGCTTGTGCTTAACCATCACACATAAGAGAACCCATGACAAACTGAAAGGCATCTGATTAGAGTGTTAGTAGTAGATATAGAAACATTTCAGTATGCATTCAGCTTCTCTTTCTCCCATAAATGTTATTCGTAATAAAGATAACAAAACCACAGAGCCATAGATCTCTGCAAAACAGATAAAGAGGCATAAAAATGAAGGAGCTACATGTGACTGCTTTATGTCATGCAGTAAGGGTGTCTGGAATGCATTTATGTCAGACGTAATGTGATGTTCAATTTTAGGGAATTATTTACTAGTGATGATTAGTTAATAAACATTAATTTAGTCCTTCTACTGAGACAACAGTCTAAATTGCAATGGCCTTATCAGCTATGAAAAATGCAAAGGCCATGTGCTTCTTTTATAAACACAGTCAAAGCAACAACTATCTGCTGGCAAGGAAATTCTCCCGTGGCACTTTCACTGAAAATCTGGCTCCATTCTGTTGGTAACAAATTGTTAGTTCTTATCTTGATTTGCTGAATTGCTTATGAGCTCCAGGACGTATTTCTGTGGCCCTCAAAATACTGGCACAGCAGTCAGAAAGCAATAAGATTTTGTTTTGGATGGACAAAACAGCATCAGAAGTTTGGCTTTAAATGAAAATTCAAGTAGTCTACGCCCTCATGTTAAATCTGCAGGGCCCGGCAACACTGTCTGCAAAAGGGAAGGACCTGGAGAAGACAATGTTGTTCTTGGTGATGAGGCTTTCTTTAAACTTGATTTTAGTGGCATCAGTGAATCCATGAAGAATGGGAGTTCCCAAGCTTCACCTGTTAATTTGTCTATCTACACGAGAAGTATTTTTAATTATACTGGGAGTTGGAGATAGATGATCTTTAAGGTCCCTTCCAACCCAAACCATTCTATGATTCTATGGTTTTATGTTCATAGTGACAGCAAGGGCAGCTCCAGTAATGTGTCCAGGGGCTGTGAAAATGTGTGGGTGGACAGGTTTCCAGCCCAGTCTCCCACTTACATGTGAAGGAGGAGGTGGCAGCAGCAGCAACAGCCCCTCCAGGCCATCTACCTTTTGCCAGCACAGAAAGAGGCATTTGGGTAGCGCTTGGAATCGACGTCTGTAATACCACCAGCAACTATACCTAAAGTGGACAGAGACCTGTAGAAAGGTATGTTTTGGGTATAAGAAAGGAGAGCATTCTTGTTCTCTCTGTTCTGACATAGCATGGGGTAAAACAGGCAACTAAAGGTCCTCCTCTCTAATAACATAAGGAAGCAGCTTCATTTGATCAAAAGTGACTGTATAAAATGCAGACATACGCATCGAAGCTATTTCCTGAGTTCAACAGGCCTGATTCAGCTTAAGCTAAAGTGAAAATCTAAAATCTCCCGCAAAATCCTTATCTTTTCCAGTGACAGTTGATACATTTGAAAATCAGGTGAAATAATTCCACTCTCTATATTTCAAAAAAAATGACGTACAGCAATAAGCCTAGATTTGTCCTGTTCAACATCCTTCTATGAATTTTGAAACTTCAGTTGCATCTTTTTCTTCCCTTTCTGTAAACAAATACTTGCTCCATCTGGCCAGGGGAACCATAAATCTCCCCTGACTCTGCTTGCTATTCTGGCATATTTGCAGTAGTTCACGAAGACAGAGTGTATTCAGACAAATGGCAGAAGGAAAACACTTCTGCATACATATAAGTGGAAACCTCGGCTACAAAGTGTTTCTACTGTATTACTTTGTGAATTCCTGATGCTGCACATCTTGAACTCTGCTGCACCTTGTGTCTTTCAGCACTGTCTTAATTGTTTCTTCATGACTGGTTTCTGTCAAAAACACAAGATTAGTGGATGAAAAGAATGCAGCAAATACCACCCTTGAATTATAGCAATCTGCCTTACACAATCTCACTTGCAAAATTAATGTGAGCCAGCTAGCATAAACAGTCATGTGGACTGAAAAAGTCCATGAACATAAGCACAGGGGTAATGATAAATTAGCTAAATACAGAGGTCAGAGAAGACAGCTAATGGAAGATTTAGGGATCAGTGTAAATCTGGTTTTATTCAAAGTATGCATTTAGGATCAGGAAAAGTAAGGGGATACCACATAAATGTAATTTTCAGATCTTACTAAACCAGGAGGAATGCCAGAAGGAAGAAATTATGCACAGAGTATTTGATCAAAAAGCAGAGGGTGAGACCATGGTGAAACCATGTCATTGAGAAATATACATCTGAAGGAAAGGAAATAATCTGAAAAAATGATGCATACAGTAATAAGAATGAGACACAGTAACAGTGGTGCTGAATGGCTCAAACAGCTAAAAGCAATAGCAAAGTACAGAGACCTTCATATTTCAGTGTTGTACCCAAGATACAATTTGGAGTTCCATGTGCAGAGAGGTTCCCTAATGTGGATCACACACACTCACATGCACACGATGCACTTGTTGGGATGCTGATGGGGCACCAAGGGGCTGTGAGAGGAAAGCAGGCCAAGGAGATGGTGGTTTCTCTGGATTCATTTCCCTCCACGTCCATCAACATCAACAGCATCATGCACATTCTGCCTCTAGATGGGGCAGCAACCATAAGGGTTTATTGCCTCACTGTAAGCATATGGCTTCTACTGCTACAGACTGTCCTCACTGCTGGGACTCAGCTTTCTGGTGCTGCAAATCAGAGCTCCCAGTTTTGTTTTGTATTTTTTTCCACAGGGCACTCATCCCCAAGCCTGTAGTGTTGTGTGACGTTGTTGTGACCCAAGTGTGGGACCCCGTACTTGGCCTTGTTGAACTTCACTGCATGATTCTCATAGAGTTGACCTTGGCCCATAGATCCAGTCTGTCCAGGTCCCTCTGTGGAGCCTTCCTACCCTCAAACAGATACTCCCACCTGGCTTTGAGTCATCTGCAAACTTACTGAGGGTGCACTCAACCCTCTCTTTCAGATCATTGATAAAGATATTAAATATAACTGGCCGCATTACTGAGCCCTGAGGAATACCATTTGTAACCATTCACCAACTGGATTTACCTCCCTTCACTAAAACTCTTTGGCCCTGGCCATCCATCCAGTTTTGCACCCAGCATAGGGTAAGCCCGTCCAAGCCACGAGCAGCCAATTTCTCCAGGAGAATCCTGTGGGAAATGGTCAAATAGCTCATGACTGAAATGTAAGGCCAGAGAACACCCCTAATGCATTACTTAGCTCATGCTCCATGCTAGGATTTTAACTGCAGCACAGCTGCACTTTAAGGGAAGCCTGGGACACCCTGTTTATCCCTTGTTGCATCCAGCATCCAAGTTCTCTGCCCCACGTAGGTGCCCTGGTGTTGAACCAATATATGAGAGGATAGATGACAGTGAAAGCAAGCTGAACAAGAAAACACAATGCAGGAGCAGTGACGAGCTCTTGCAGATGGCTTCAACAACTTGCAGAAAGAAATTTAGGAACAAGCAATAGTGAGATCTCCACAGTAGGGGTGGGAAGGGATTTCTGTACAGTGACATGGCTGGGAAAGAAGTCCTGGAGGAAATTCAGGAGAGGAGCCACGTAAACATAGTTCAGTACCTTGAGGAACGGATATAAGAAGAATTAGAAAAGAACAGATAGGCAATAGCATTTGTTTTCTACTTTTCAGTAAAGCAGGACTGATGAGGGCTAATGTTAATTTGAATAATGGGCTGTGTATGATGCTGTTAACTACCCCACAGACACAGCAGAAGTGGAGGCAGAGACAGGCTTTGAAATTCCCAGAAGAGGAGGCTGCTTAAGCTTTGTGAACCTTGAGACTGTATTTCACAGGATTTTCAAAGCTATAAAAATGCATGGAACTGTTTGAAGAGTAAGCTTGCACCTGAGGCTTCTGTCAAAAATCTTCAGTCTTAGAGATGAAATCAATTACAGAAGTCTTTTACACTTCACATTAAATTGTTCTCATCACGATTTTCATTAGTGAGAAACTGTTTCATACAGCAGCCGAGGATCTATGAAATAACTGAATGCATGCAATTAATTATTTCTCAGGAGTTTGGTAGAAGTGGAGAGAGAAGAAATGAGAGGCCAAAGTAACTAAGACAGACATCTTGGTTTTGCACTGCTCTAATCTTTGCATATGAGATAAGCTCTGTTTTTTGGTTTACTGTGACGGTGATCTGGCAAAGAACATCATGCCGACGGGAACATCACATACTAGGCATTATATACTCATAGGTAAATGCCTATAAAAGAAAAAGGACTCAAATCTGCCTTGAAGTGTTTCAGGGATCATTTTAAATAAATGTCTGTGAAAATGATACCACACATGGAGACATAGGGAAAAGGAATTATTAAATCAGTCAGTCTAGCATCTATCCAATTGGCCAGCATCTTTTTTTTTTTCAAGTAGCAACAAGGATTAGGTACTTCAGAGGAAAATTAAGAAATCCTACATCAGATAGATTAAGTGTCCTTCCATCTTCGATCAGAGACTGTCTCAAACCCAGGAGGTTTAATAGCATTCTGATTTTTAAATTTGTTTTTTAAATCAATAACCACCATAACCTTGAATGTTCTTATTAACCCTGTAATTCTGTTAAATGACTGTCATGAGTTTGAGTCTGGTGGGGTTTTTAGTAGCAGAGGGAGGGCTGCGGGGGACAGCTTTTGTGAAATTCTGAGAGCCTCCCTCAGCCTCAGGTAAAAGCCAGACTCGCCAAGACAATCAGCACCTCTGGCATCAAGATATTTAAGAGGGGAAAGCTACTGGGTCTCTCTTTTCTCTCTATCTCTGTCCCTCTGTGTCTCTCTGTCTTTGTGTCCTGTCTTTTGTGTTGGGGAGTTTTTCTGTTGTGAGGAGAGGGAGGTGAGAGGAAAGCAAAGGCACATGGTCAGTGAGGAAGGGGCAGGGAGAAAGGCACCAGAGCAGAGCGTTTCCTGGAGTTCCATGGTGAGTGAGACCCCAGGGAGATGACTGCCTGCCAGCAAAGCATCCAGGATGCAGCAGTACATGGAGGACACCACACCACAGGGGAAAGAGACTGTGCAGGAGTGGAGGATGCACCCTCAGTGAGCCATGACTTCAAGGTCAGTTCCACACTGGTGGAAAGGAGGGAGGGAAAGGGTTGCCTCCCGTGAGATGGACAACACGTGGCAGCAGAGGAAGGCTGCGAGGAGCCTCTTTCCTGAGAAGGAAGGACTGCCGTGGACAACAAGTAATGGCCAAAGAGACTGCATCCCCCACCCCTGTTCCCCCTTGCACCAATGGGGAGAGGAGGTAGCTGGGAAGAAGGGATGAGTGGGGAGGGAAGTATATTTAAGATCAAGTTGTATTTATTTATGTATTCCTCTCACTATCCTACTCTGAGCTAGTCAATAAATGATAGTGGTAAATGTGTGTTTTCTCCCCAAGTTTGCTCTGGTTTTGCCTGTGACCATAACAAACCCTACCTCCTTATCTCAATCCTGGAGCCTTTCTGTTGAATTTTCTCACTCCCTGTTCCCCACGGGGAGAGAAGGAGTGGCTGCGTGATTCTTTGTTGCCAGTCCAGGCAGCTAGCTCAAACTGTGACAATGGTTTATGAGACTTGTCATATTTTCAGCATCATCAACCTCCTATGGCATGAGTTCCAAGGCCTAAATACATTTTTGGTCAAAAAAACGTTAGCTTTCATCAATCATCAATTTGCAAATTTCTCATCTGTACTAAATGTCCACTTTTTGTCTCTTAACATCAAAAAACCAAGTGTCCCTGGATCTACTTAAGTGGTGTGCTCTATTCTGAAAAACAGAGTTCCCACTATTAGCTTACTTCTAATAGTTCTGTATGTTGTTTGTTAATCCTCTCCATATAAAAAATTCCCAGAATGCATTTAATTTTTCATTAACTCCCTTCTGTCAAATGGAATGACCTTTGGTATGACATCTGAGAGTTACCTGTTGTACTAAACAACCTGGGCAATACCCTTTTAAAAAAATAATGTGACAATGTGGAGAAGCACGCACAAACTCCGAGATATAGTTAAAAATCATCATCAATTAATTTGTAATTTAAACACAGTGAGATTTTTGTTCAAAGTTACTGTCCTAAACATAGATCATTCGGGGACATGCCCAGCAGTTGGATTTTCTCTTTGTCAAAAGCGAGGTTTTGGCAAGCAAGCACTTGTTTATCCAGCATTCTGGGTGTAGCAATAGACCCTGATCCTGTAATTTGTCCTTTTAGCTACCATTTGCCTATTCCTACAAACACTGAGGTGATCATTACATACTTACTGCATCTTTGCTGGAAGATATTTAGCTACCTATAATTTTAAGTCTGGCTCCTTTTAAGAGAGGATAAGTCATGAAAAACCTTGAGTTTTAAGCATGAAACCAGAAAAGGAAAACCTTTTCTTGCAGAAAAAGTACTGATATGGATTGGAAGCACGTCTTGGGGGACTGTCCATTCCTAAAATCTTGGTCCTTTCTTTCTGAATGTCTCTCTGTGGTTGAGTCTTCTATGGGTAAAAGAATCATATCTAATTATCTATCAGTAACACAGATGACATCAAATACTTTCTCTAGACAGCTTGCTTATTTCTAAAGGCATCACTTTTTTGCAAGAAATTCAATCACAGCATTTCATATAACCTGCTCATATAATCCACTCAGATAAAGGTTTAAAGTTGTGCCTTGTAACTCCAGGCACTCTACCTAGAAAATAAAGAGGTAGTTCTTAGTGTGATCAAGGCTGCACAGCACCTTGGAGGTGTCTATTTCTCTTCACTGAATAAGGCTACAATGAGTATAGGCATTGCTTAATAGAGCTAGCAAGGAATTAAAATTGGAGTGAACCCAGGCAGGTCTATCTTTTATTCTATTACATTTTCAGAGAAGCTCTCAATTTCTTTCACTTAGAAGTAATCTGGCATCCATTCCCATACAGCATCTCATAAGGGCCATTCTGTTTTGGCGGCATGACCCTACTTCAAATTCGTATGTGTTGTAGCATCAGATTTGCAGCAGAAATAGGTCTATTTCCATTACCCCAAGTATTTTTAAACATGCTGCAGTCGGTTAATTATTCTGTTTAGGATACAAGAAAAAATATATTTGTTTTTAATGTCAGTAAATGAGGATATAGCTTCCAAACAAAAGGTAAGGACCTTCATACCTATAAATTCTTTGTTATACAAAGGAATTTTTAGCTGCAGTGTCTTCTACTTGCAGAATGATATGTAAGCATAAATACTTTTCTTAGGCAAATTCGTTGAATGGCATGAACTCAGTACTATGAAGCAATGCTTTATAAATTTGAGTTTCTATTTTTAGACATGGCACTTACAACTTGTTGATTCATTATGTAACAGCTGGACTTCAGGATAAAGGTGTATTGGGACAGGACCTAATAGTAGTACAAAGAGGTCTACAGAACAAACAAACAAATACAGCAACATTTTATGACAGATGACCTAGGAGACACCTCATTCATAAAATGAATGTCTCTGATAGGATTCCTAGCATTTCCTATAAAGCTACTTCACAGAAATCCTTTCTATCATCCTTAGCACTCTTGACATCCAGTGAAGAAAAGCTTATGGATTTTTTTTCTCTGTGTGAACTCTTACTATGCTTCATAGACTGCTTGGAGAGGAGGATATTTCCTGTGCCAAACTTCAGTTTGCAACAGAAAAATTGGATCCTTTCTGATTCACAGTCCTCAGTATATTAGTTCATATCAGCCTATCAGAAAAAAATTAGAACAGCCAAAAAAAGCTAAACAGTCCCAAAACGATTGATGCTTTTTCTTCTCTTCATTTTTCTGTCTGCGATTACAGATGGAACCCATTAACACTCACTTCCTCAGTAAGGAAATGGTTCCTCTGTACACTTTGTACTGCTTCTTAGATGCTCTGGGTGGGTTTATCCAGACAGTTATGAGTGGATTCTGTCCCTACTGCAAGCAAGTCAAACAGAAGCCAGCTATGAAGCAGATGTCTTATGGACAAAGTCATGGATACCAGCAAATAAACCTAGTGAATAAATAGATTACCTGAGCCTGAGCACAGCACCAAGGTATGTAGCACAGCTCCCTTGCTCCAAACCTGAACTAGTTCACACATCCTACGGACAGAGAAGCCCACATCAGTCTCGAAAAACACCGTGTAGATGTGCCCCTCTGTGTTGTTTGTTTGCACATGTAGACTTGCTAAATAAGATGGCATGGTGCCCTGATACTTGTACACAGTTCATTACTTTCAAGACTGCATTATTTATATCCAGCCTAATGTTAGTCTCCACAAACTACGTCAGACCTATATTTCCTCAAAAAGAGTTTTTGCTGCCTTACTTTCTTGAAAGGCAGTGAGGAGAAGCACCTGGATAGTTTGTTTATGTGGTCTGAAGAACATGTGTAGAATATAAAGAGATGCTTCTTTTCCCATCAGTTTCACACAATGTCCAGATGTTCAGCTGATTTCTGTAGAGTCCTACATGCTTTACAGGAAATGTAAAAAACTGACAAGCTTTTTGCCTGACAAAAAAGTTACAGCCTGGAGATACCATTTATCTGACTAATTCCTCTTATTCATCCTCACTGAACTGGAGGCAAAACGGTAAGACACAGGCAATTATTTAGGGCACCAAACGTTATACAGAAAGTTTCATCTTCATGCATTGGGAAGGAGGAATGCAAAAGGATTAATTAGATGGTATAACGTGATGAGTGTATTTCCTTACATATGCCGTTTATTTTGCACAGATCCTCTTTCTAATCCAGAAGACTCCCTCCTCCAGAGCCATTGCTTTGAGGCACCTGGAGTGAAATTCACTTGGGCTCAGGACTGCCAAATAGACAAGTATATGTGGCAGAGACATTTACAAGCTCTTGACTTGCTGCAGATCTGGCTGTCAGGTTAAAAGGAGAGGCTGAATGTAGAGGTTAAGGTCAGTGTCAAAGCTGGGAGCAGGAGAATGGGCTCACTACCGGGCTCACTATCTCCCTGCGTGGGCACCTGGAAGCTGACCTGTAAGCTTTGTTTTTCTGTCCCAGCCTTCTCTGATGAAAACATCCTGCTGGTTCACAGCAAAGACAAAAACTCAGTGTCCTGTTTTGAGCTAAAACAGGACAAATTCTGTTCAGTGATTTTATTTTCTTCTAAGAGCCTGCACTTTCTGAAGTTAACAGCATGTTTTTGCAGACAGTGCCTGCTATTAGAAGTGATAACGCCTGATGTTTACAGTTAATACCAAGGGTTGGTATGCAGAAAGACTCTTGCTCCTATCTATAATAACCAGGGTTACTGCTAGATCTTGTGTAACATGTTGGGGTGCCGCAAGGTAAAATTGTCCCAAGTTGCACCTCTCAGGAGGACTGGACAGGACAAGTGACCCAAAACTGACCAAGAAGAGTATTCCATTCCATGTATGTCATATTGAATGTAAAGCTGAGGAATCGCAGCAGTTAAACCCTTTTGCTCTTGCTCTTCTTCAACAGCCGGCACCTGAGGAGGACTCTGTCTGTCCTTCTGCCTTTGATCCCAATCCTGAGTCCCCGAATCCAGCTCCTGTCCCTTGTTCCCCTCTGCAGCTAAGCCTGCAGTTTCCCCAGTGCCGCCTGCTCTGCAGCATCCGTGGGGATTGCTGTCAGGAGGGGTGGGGGGCAAGGTTGAGCTCAATATCAGTTTTGTATATATTTGTATTTATTAATCTCTATTTTAATTATCTCCTTATTAGTACTATTATTATTTTATTAAAGCTGATTTAGTTTTCTTTTCCATTCCATCAGTCTCTCTGCCTTATTTACTTTTTCCCTTCTCCCTTCGGGGGGAAGAGGGGATAGAGAGCATCTGTCAGTCCTTTAGTGGCTGGACCAGCCCTAAACCTTGACACTCAGATTTCTTTGACAAGACACATTCCTATAGATCACAAAGCCTTCTTTCTTCCCTAAATTTCCCCATTCGGTCCCCATGTGTTGCCTGATCTAGTTGAGAGGCGTCCCTGCCCATGACAGGGAGGTTGGACTAGATGATCTCTAAGGTCCATTGCAGCCTAGGACATTCTATGATTCTATGATTCTAAATATTGTATCTGAAGAAACTGACTCTCTGTTCCATCTACTTCTAGATCTCTCTGTAATCAAACCCTAATAACACTTTGCATTCTAATATCAAAATTATAAGTGAAAATAAACAGCTTGACTCATGCACTTTCAAAACCTCTGGTCCCAAGGACAGGAAAGATTATTTGCTTAATTGTTCAGAAACAGGAAGTAAAATATGAAACAAAAGCACTTCTCATTGTGCTTTCATTCTTTTGACAGAAGGTACTTTGCTACAAGAAAATTACTAGGATAGGAAATTACACAAGCAGGTGAACTTTAAAATAGAAATTTTTTTACCATTATTTAAATTTCTTCATTTCATACTACACTAGCAATCCATAGAAATTCTTCCAAAACAAGTTCCTATTTGACCAGACATCTGGAAAAAAATGTGGGTCTTCTTTTTTATTTTTAACAAGAAACAAACACAGTTGCTGTCTTTCTGAATGCACATTACTATGAGCTACAAGTATTTATTGAGAAAGATAATCTCTCCTGAGGCTCAGTGAAAGGGAATTTATTCTTCTGAAATATATTTAATTTATACATCTTAAGTACACTGTGGATCTTCTCATCTGGACACTAATATGAATCTTTACATTGCCCATAAACAGCCTTTACACTTTTAATGAAAGAAAAACATGTAAAGAAGCATGGAATGTTTGACACCAGATCATTGTGCCACCATCCAGAGGGATGTCAACAAGTGGGAGAGACGGACTGACCGGAACCTCATGTAGCTCTATAAAGGGAAGTGCAAAGCCCTGCACCTGAGGAGGAACAACCTCCAGCACCAGAATCATAGAATCATAGAATCATAGAATCATAGAATAGCTTGAGTTGGAAGAGACCTAAAAGATCACCTAGTTCCAACCGCCCTATATCTTGCTAATTAGGAGTAACAAGACAAGAACATTTAGCACATAACTGCAACCCTCAAAAATTATTTATAAAATCCAGAGAATCCTTAGTCTTATAGCATAAGGAAGCTGAATAAAGAGTTACTTTTAAACTTATCTGCAGATGTGTGATAAATAAAGCTCTACAGCACATAAATCACTTGCATATACCTACCAGCTGGCCCAGTGTTCTAAAGAATTAACCTTTGCTCTCAGCATCTCTCCTGACGCTGTGAATGGGATTATGACATTTTTGCAGAGATTTGGCATTGCTTCATTTTTGTTTCATGATAGTGAGACCCTACCATTTTCTCTGCTGTAGTCAGATAGACTCATATTTGCAGGCCATGGGCTAGTTTCTGTGAATAAGATATCCCTGTATAAAGATCTGTCTGTCTCATCCAGTAAAGAAGAAAGATGACAAACAAAAACCAGAAGTCAGCCACTGAATTTTAGAACGCAGGATCACAGGAGTGGAGTAATGCCACAAAATATTTTGTAAGATATGAAAGAACCACAGCAAAACACCAAAGACAAATTTCATTATGGTGACATAGATAGATAACTCAGTGTTAAAGGGACCATAAACATAGAATCATAGAATGGCATAGGCTGGAAGGGACCTTAGAGATCATCTAGTCCAACCTCCCTGTCATGGGCAGGGACGCCATCTCTCAACTAGACCAGGCAACACATGGGGACCGAGCGGGAATCGAACCCACGACCTTGGTGTTGTCATCATTGTCAGCACCGCGCTCAAACCACTGAGCTAACAAAGGGAGAGATCATATTAGAGGAAGCACGGATAGAGAAAAATGCAAACTGATGTGGCTGTGGCTTTCACCTGATCTGAAGGTAAGTTAGGTAAACAATCACTTCATATCTGTTATCTGTTGATTTTTCTGTGTTGAAATGTTGCATGGAGAAATACCACTAAAATGTTAATCAGGGTTAGCAGATCAAGAAAGCATGACAATTTACTGCTCATGGACATTTAAGGAGCTCAAATCTAAAGATTCTCAGTAAAGCATGGCACGTTGAGAATCCACCTGGAATGCAAACACGCTATATTTGTGAGGGCAGAGTACAATACTCTGGCTGACTTCAACAGCTGGTTGCAACATACCAGAGAGATGCGGTAACAAAGACATGCAGTATTTCTAGGCTGCAAAGATTTCATCAATTCACATAAGAAGGCAGATGGAGCCTCTTAAATATCAAATATTCCTTTCCATCAAGATTCCATTACCTGTAAATAGCTTGGCTTCAGTTTAGTTGCATGTCCACAGAAATTTTCATACGCTATAAAATCTCTGCTGGTTAAGTTACCTTGAAGTACAAGGGATGCAAATAAACTCAACAAGTGCTAGCTACATTCAGAATAATCACAAATCCAAATACTTTACACTAAAACAAAAAATACACACTCTAATAGAATAGGCAGTGGTATAACAGAAATTGTTTATTCCACTGCAGCAAACAGCTGCAATATGTGTGGTTTCTATACCTGGTGTGAAGAATTACACTTCTAGCTTTGCTTCCTTCATCCTTCTCCTTTCCTTTTCTTTTTTTTTCTTTTCCTTTTTTTCTTGCCTTTCCACCTTTTCTGCCTTCCCCATTCTTACACCTTTGAACTCTTCTCTTTTTTATTTTTTTTTCTTCTAGGACAGGAGGAAAAACAGAAGAAATAAGCTACGACCTTAAACCTGCACACCACAGGTTTTGTTACAGTAGTAACACAACCCCTCACACATTTCATTAAGATTGTCCTCAGTGAGGAAAGCAGGAGCAGAAGCACCACAGCACAAGCCGTGGTCAATTTTTCCTGCAATGACATAGTGAGGAAAGGACTGCCAAGACATCTGCAGAGGAGTGTGCAGGTCTGGCTGTTCCTGCAAGCACATAACGCTCACTCTGAGGTTTGCAAAGAACTGCAAATTAAATCTGAGCAAATCAGCTGCTGAACTCCTTGCTTAGATGGACTGTTACTGCTGAGGCAAGAAGGAATATCTTCTGCTGGCCAGCCATCTTCAGGCTGAGGCCTGGTTTCAGCTGCCAGCTGGGCATAGGCCCATGCACTTCTCCACCTGCTTTTGCTCACCTCAGATAAGCCCTGGTACATCTAAAGCCCCAAAAAGGTGCTGTGCTATCTTCCCTCTGGCTCAGATTTTCCAAAAAGAAATTGCAAAATTTAGACCAAACCCATTACAGATCTGGGACAATAAAGCCAAGAATTGAGAAAGGCTAGGAGTATAATTATACAAGAGTAGAGAGGGTCAGAAGTTGAATATAAAGTGGTGTATGTGGGCACCTAGAGTAAAGAGGCAATTAAACCACATATGATCTCCCATGCAGGGACTGACACAGCCAGTGGTTACCAAAAAGCATCTGTCCTCTTCTCCAAAAGAAAACCTCAGTACAGCATATCCTAAGCACTTCTAAACCACGAGTCAGGCCTCCAGAAAACATGCTGCTCTAATAAATATATATGTATGTTTAGACATTGCCTACTGTGTCTGTTCATTTTTTCAGGAAGCCTCCAACTTCACTGAGTAAATAAACAGCTCAGCTTCAGTAATCACTACGAAGGGGAAGCAGCAAATAACAGTCCCCTACTCTCCACATGAGTGAAGCTCCATCTATCATGTCAAAATCCCCCGCGGCAGGCAGGTGAGTATTTTAGATAACCTCTCCTCTCACCTCTAGTCTCATCTGCACCATCTATTTTGTGGGCCTTCTCCCAGGCCATATCCTTCATCTTCTCAGTCTGTCTACACACTCGCATTACCCTGTCTCCCTCCTACTGCATCCTGCGCATCCAGGCCCATCACACCTGAATAACACAAATTTTCTTTCTTTCTTTTTATTTTTTTTTAATTTGCAAGTGTCATTAAATGAGGAAATTAATAAAATGCCAGCCATTCTGCTCTGCTCTTAATCCACTGAAAATGATGGGGATGTACAGTTGTTTGGAATGAGGAAAACAAATCCCAGGAGGTGGAAGGAAGGAATAAGGAAAGGACATGTAAATTAGGGACACATCTTAGTATTCCAAGGCTAAATTCACAGGTACATGTCAGAGAAGAATAGTGATATGCTCACTTATGCCATGGTTGAATTTGATCTAGAACACTTTTTTTATATTTACAAAGATGAAGAAAAGCTTTTTGAAAATTTTAAAAAGCAGTTTTTGAAGGATATCTGCACAAATTACCACAAGCTCTAAAAAAAATCTGTATCATTTCGCAGCCATAGATATCTTAGCATGCTAGAGTGAGGCAGTACTTTATAAACAGTTATGACTTTGTTGCAACATTTGGAAAATTACGTTGCTGAAAATCAAATTTTAATGACAGCTAATCCATCTCTGGAATTATACCCATATTAATATTCTTACCCAACTTATTTACAAAGTTATAGTAAAAACCTCTCCCTTTTTCATCCAAGAGCTTCAATCTGAATTATTTGTCACATTTTTCCTGGATATGTAACAGGTTACTTCCATGTATATTGAGCTATATTTTTAGCTCTCTAAAGTTAGATTTTTGTGGTTTATGGTGTTTGCAGTACATCAAGTGTAAAGTGAAATGCAATCTTTTTAGGGTATTTATTATTTTACATATAATCTTGTAACTTCCATCCAGTCCTTCTACTGTTTTCAGTATGCCCCAGTCTTTTACCTTGAACTTCTGGAATTACACAGTAAGGCTCACAAGCAGGGTTTTAAAACAAAAATCTGTTGTTATTCTTTCTCAGTTAAAACAATAGTTTTCAATATGAATTGTAATCTGTAATATTGCATTTTTATTCAGTGCCAACCTACTAATCTAACAGCAGTGTTTCTCCACTGATTTTCTACCTCTTCTTTGGATGCCTTGTCTACCCAGGAAAAAAAAAATTGCCTTTAAATTTACTGCAACATTCCGTTAACATATGCTTCCTGCAATGTTTGGTTTAATCATCAGTCATCAACTAAAACCCGTTAATTTACCACTACCACATCTAGTTTTATGCCACTGAAACTTCACAGTGAGAAAAAGTCAGCAGTGTAAAACTGATGTTTTATCAGGCCATTGAAAGGAGGTCTAAAAGAGAAAAGCTATATGGATGAATCTGTGCCAAGTACTTTCGTACAAATTGTGTTTCATCCTTTCATTCTGTTATATTGTGTAAAGATCCAGAAAAGTTAAAGAGTGCTTTAGATTTTGTTATAACAATTTTACACAACTTTTTCTTTAAAAGACCTAGCTTGATTTTTTCTAAATCTAACTGTCAGCATAGAGATAATGTGCATAAATTGAAAAGAAAGAACTGCCAGGTGTCTGAGCTATGGGAATAGGTAATGCAGTTACCTTTGGATCAGCTCTATAAGGTGAATTTCAGAGAGGTGCCACTGGCAGAGAGGCTGCTCATCCATGTGTGAATGCTACCAGAAGCCCAGAAAAAGACAAGTCTCATCCCTCTGCCCAGGTAACTGGATCTCCTGCTAGCTGAGATGAAACAGTGGAGAAGAGAACCAACAGTAAGAAGCAGACATCATCTCTGCTTTGCAAAGACCCTCAAAGCTTTTTCCGAGAAGGAGGATATCAAGCATCCATTGCACATCCACAATTATTATAACTCTGCAGCAGGTTTGCTGCTGGCTGTGCTCAGGCAGTTTAAAATGTAATGCACAACTAGAACAATTTACAGATGCATTAATCACCACTTACTCTTGTTAGCAAAGGACATGTGAAGCATCTTACAACATTAAGACAAGTACTGTATAAAATTCATCAGATAAAGCCAATTCTTCATCCTGAAAGAGTGCTTGGTTTCAGTTTTTACATTTACCGCAATGAATGAGTGTTTAATCTCCAAAGAGACTACCGTTCATGAAATGTTTGAAGAAAGCTTTACACAAAAGTTCTGTTTCGTAATAGCCAGATCAGACACACACATAGGATAAATAGTATCCCAGCAACTCAGAATGCTCTGCCCACAACAACAACATTTGTAGATTTAACCAGATTGTCTTTTTCTGTCTAAGAGACTCTGCCAGGTTAAAAAAGGCGGAGAAGGAAGAGTAAAAACCACTTGAATAGTAACAAAGAATGAAGAATGTTTTTGCCATTGGAATATATTTGTTTGGAGAAGTGTCAAGAAAAAAAGAAACCGTAAGTCTTTTCATATAATTTGAAACCAGAGGTTCAAATTTCATGTAATTTGAACCTCAGAGGAATAAAAAGAGAAAAAAAAGGAAAAGGGCTGTTGTCCTGAGGCTAGAAATGAAGACACACTGCAGTATTTCTAACTAAAAGTCACTGTCCCCTTGACCATCCTCCTATGGACACAGACTAATGCACTTAAACAACACAAGGCTCGAGATACAAATAAAGTGACACTACTTTCTTAGATTTATTTTCACGTAGGACAATCCAATCAATGCACCTAACACTAATACTCCTCGGATGGTATTTCCTTTTAGAAAGTGTGACTGGGAAATGGAGGCAAAGAGCAGGAGCCAGCAGGATTAGAGAGGCTTCTCTGATGGGTAACAGCAGAAAGGTCCCATCACCTTGAGATGGGGTTTTGAGCAGGAGAAAAAGGTGATCGTGAAGCTCAATTAAAAAAAGATGTACCAGGATAAATGCTTTCAGGGTAATATTTTAACAAAATTGCTGATTCAAAATAATCAAATTTTTTACTGAGAAATGTGAGTTGAGTCAGCAATTGAACAAGGGCAGTGAGGTTGGCTGGCACCTGTCCGAAATATTTTTCTATGAGCCCAGCACCTCAGTTCCTTGCTTCCTCATCCCTTCGTCCCTATACTTCCTTTAAGGAACAGGGAAGAGGCAGGGAAGCAGGCAGCAGCTAGCTGGAAAGTTGCATTTCAGTTCCTTCCAAAAGTTTTTTTTCCTGTCTCTAAATGTTTGGCAGGTGCAGCTGAATTATTTGCTTTCCTCAGTTGCAATCTTGATGTATGAAGGTCCTGTCTCATTCCCATGTCCTTCCTTCTTAGTTCCTTATTCCTAACCCTGCATCACAATTCCCAGCCCTCATCATGAAAATGCAAATTTTTTTAGCACATAGCAATGAATTTATGACAAAAACGACAAAGTTATGTTAATACAACTGAGAGGGTTGCAGAAATAGGAAAGAGCATCCAGGAGATGAGAAAGGGCAAGAACTCCTTGTCTCCAAAGAAAACACAGTTCAGAGCACCCTCCTGAGAGCTCAGCTGGCTTCAGCCAGGCTCCTGGCTCTCCAGGCCTTGGCCCTTCACATCTGCTCCCTCTCAGCATCAGCTGCATTTGCCATAGTAATGTGAATTGACTAGCTGTTTCCCAGTAGCCCTTCTTCTCTGGAATCAAGAAAAAATCACTTACATTAAAAACAAACAAACAAACAAACAAACAACAACAAAAAAAATCACAACAAAAGATAGCATTTGTTTTTTGAAAAGTTTGATAATGTGAACCCTGATGGCTTAACACATCTAGAAGGAAAAAAGCTGTATGAAATTAGTAATTTGTTAATGGCTTGATTTCATGTCTTCATGTACTGACTCATAAGCATAAGGCTCAATACCTGCAATGCTCCCATCTGCATTTGACCAGGTAGGACAAAGGGTTGCTTTTCCTCTGTTTGTGATGGTTTGTCCCTGAAAACAAAACAATTTCTCTATGTCTATATAATGTGAATGCAGCTCAGAACAGAGGTGCTTTTCTCTCTCAACACACTGTCACAAAAGTCACATAGTCACACAGTCACAAAATCCATTTTCTGGTCAGGAAAGCTGCATTTTTGAGAGGACTGCAGCACCCGAGAACAAAGTTGATAATACTTCGTGGCCAGGCATGGTATGTGGGTCTCCATAGTGGTAATATCTATAGCAGTTTTGAGTGAGACAGGTGCTAAATCCAAGAGGAGTGAAAGCCAAGGCAGTGGACCCAAGCTGGCCAACAGAAGTATTCCATACCATAAACGTCATTTTCACTATAAATTGGAAAGTTTGCTAGGGATGGGTCCTTCTCCTCAATGCTTGCCATCCCTGACGGGTCTCAGCTGTTGTTCCGCTCCTGAGGCCCTGTTTGATGCTCCTGTTTGCTGTGACCATCACATTTTTGCTGAAGCCGTGGTGCTTGCAGTGCTGGACAACTGGCATTCACTGCTGGGAGTGTGCAGCTCACCACCACTACAGGGGATGACTATAACTTTGTTGTACTTCATATTAGTATTAATATTAGGGGGTTTATTATTATGTTATTAAATTTGTTTCCATTTCAACCTACGGGTCATCTTTCCTTTTCCCAATTCCCCTTCTTGGAGTCAGAGGGTCATTGGGTGATTACACAACTGACTAACTGAAGACAACACACACATGCTCGCAATAAAGCAAAAGATTTCAAAATTGAGAGGGAAGCCTTTACCCACTCTCAGACGAAATGAAGGGATCATTCATATCAATGAAGTTTGAGAACACCTGCTCTTGTTTGCTGTGCTCTGCCACCAGCACTGTGGCTGAAACAGTTTCATAACAGGTGATGAGCTACGCTAAGAGCTTGCTCTTGCCAGCTGCGCACTCTCCATTGCCGTGGTTGTGCCAGCTTTTATGTTGTTCACCAGCATTCTCCCTGAGCCAGTGTAACTTACGCAATGCACAGAAACAACCTGGCAAAAAAATGAAGATGCCTCTGCTGTTCTAATGAGTCAAATCAGTTCAGCAGAAGGTGAGCCACTAACCAACAGCCTCTGCCAAGGAGAAAGCCATCTGAGTGACCTTGCACAGATCATTTTCTCCTTTACCTCAGCTTCTTTTTTGTAAACAAGGCTCATGCAGAAAAAAGCATGCTATTAGAAACAGTGTTTTTCTTCTGAATGTTCGTGAACTTCATCCAGTTGTTTTGGACAAGCTTGTTTCTGTTTTCCCAAGTTTTGACTTCCTGTAGTTAATCAAAAGCCAGTTACTTGGTAATTGGAGGCTAAATGGAAAGAGCTACACAGTCTTTTCCTAGCAGTGTGCTTACTGTCCATGACTTGTAATATGCTACTCTACTCCAGTATGCTACTCCAGCTACCATTGCATAGCCATGTGCTTTGGAGACATATCAGCCTCTGCACAGCTGGTTGCAGTTCTCCAGATACTGAGTTACTCCTCTGCTGCGTAAACCTGCAAAAAGTTTGGGCACAACATTTTTTAAGGAGACGGGAGGCTGAGAACCAGCTCAGCATTCCCAGCCAGCTGAAATTCAATGCCTTGGTCTGTTTTTTGAATGCAAGTAAATTTTGCTTATATGCTTCCAAGGTCTCAGACAGATGCTTCCTCCAGAACCAGCACTTTACAAAGACAAATTTAAAACAGAATTCAGATCTTTGGAGATGAGATAGATACAGGAGAAGAGTGGGAATCTAGCTTCTGGCCTTGCACTCAGCACCGTCCTTGAGGTCCCCTGACTTATATTGGAAACCTTATACATTAAGAAAACCCACATTTGAAACCACTGTTTCCTGAAAAATATGAAACTTTTCAGATTCCATAAAGTATTATAAAGTCCTTAGTAGCGACAACCAAGGCATATGCATCAGGATCTGTCTAGATCAGTCACTAACAAAGGTTTCTCTCTCCATAGACTCTTGTTTTAATTTCTTAAGTGAAAAATTTCTTTTTAAGTGAAATCTGTAAACTTCCGATACAGAGGTATCAGATGATTAGTATTTTGTTCTGTAAGAATTGCAATTTGAACACTCATCAATAAGTTATTCTTAGAACACAAAGAGGTTGAACAAGTCCACTACTAGTTTCTGCTAGTTTAAAATAAACCAAAGAAATTCTTTCTAGATTTTTTTTCTGGCTATTTTCTCTGAAACTTGAGATTCAATATTTGACCTTACTGCTGCCCTTCACATAAAGTAGGCATATCTGAATAACAAAGGTTGTCTCAGATATGAAGAATTTATAGCCAGATACATGAGTGACTGGCCTCTCGCTCAGTATCTCTGCTCACAGTTTCAGGAGTCCTTTCAGGTGATGAGTTTACAAATGCAGACATTTTGGTTTGACAAAGCCGTTACGCAACTTAGTCTCAACTCACAAACACAATTCAAGTTCAGATAAGCCAGTAAGCAGGAGGTTGCACTTTTTTTCAAACCTCATCAACAATAATGTGCAGCACTATGTACTTTTCATTTGTGTGAGATTCAGCACATTTTCTTTTCTCAGCTTTATATGAGCCTAATAAACCTCACTTAGAGTTTCAGCCTAACTGCAGAATTGCTTCCTAAATTTGCTGCACAGGTAATGAAAGTTGAACCCCATACATTACACAAACACATAGTGAGGACCTGAGTATTAGGAAGCCTCATGAAACCATCAGCATCAACAAATGGCTACAAATAAAATAGAAAGTAGAATTAAATCTATTTTTTTAAAAACATTAACAATCACAATGAAATATTTGGCAGCCTTTTACAGAAAGGACATTGACATAGTCCAGAGAGAGTCAACGAAAATGATAAAATTTGATTGTTAGCATGCACAGAAAGTCTGGAAAAACATGAATGCTATAAAATGAAATCTAAGCTTTTAAACTCTTCAGATGGTGTTTCATAAAGGAGTAGAACAAAACCAGCAGTATCACTCCGGGAACACGACGGTGCATTTTGCAGAGCAATAATGGAGTTCATTGCTTGTAGTTTTAGGAGCAAGAGCTCTATTTGCCTACCTCTGTGGTTATACACTGCTTAGCATCAACGAACCCCAAGCCCAACTCTTGAGGTCTTTGGGCATTTTTACTTAGAAGTCACCATTCATGCAGATTACACCAGTATCCTGACCACACTAAACTCAGATCCAAAAGGTTCAGTCCAGTAAACAGGGAGGACATCCAAGCCCTTTCAATTACTTTGTCATTTCACACATTTTGAAGATCGTAAAAAACAGGTAAATGAAAGGACAGATTAAGTATTTTTCTTCCTCTAGAAAGTGCTGCTGTTGTGCATAGGCACTGCCATCCTTACATGAGGGTGGAAGGATGGACACATGTACCACAGGAAGACTGTATGTATCCACAGCAGGTGTATTCCCTGTGCACTCCATCACATTTCGGAGGATGTATCCTATTTTCCTCTTCTCCTCCTTTCCTGTCCTCACTCTGACCCCTATTCAATGGCATTATTTTTACATTAAAAGGAATTTAAATTGAAAATAACCATATGTTACTCTGCATGACCCTTTGCTATGGCTGGATCCTGGTGTCAGAGCTCTGACATTATCAGGCCAATGACAAACAAACCTCCCGAAATTCCAACACTCCCAGGGCAAAGAGTTCCCTACTTCAGCACATGGCTGTAAGTGACCTGACAGGCTCTACCCTCCTGATGAGGCTAGACTGAAATGTTCTGTCCTTCTCCATTTGGCCTCCATTTCTGGCCACCGGACAACCTCTGCTGCTGTAAATTTCCACCGACTCATTTAACTGACTCAATTTCGAAGCCCCACCTTGTCTGCTAAAATCAGTAGGCTCTGAACATTAAGAAGAACGGGGGCAGTAATTTTTTTTTCTGAAATGAAAGCGTGAGTGAGACATAAGGAAGACATTAAGATGACTGAGGGCACCCTTACTCTGTGCAGCAGAGCATGGCACAGAGATCCTCAAACTATCACACAATAAATGAACTTGAGAATAAGCTGCAGCGTAATTACATCAGAACAACACTATTTGTGGGTTAATTAGTTTTGCTGAGAAGCATCACATTAACGCAATGACAGTGTTTCCAAGGCTCAAGATCTCTGTTTTTGTGGCTAAATCCAAGCAAAAATTAATTTCTGTTAATGTAAAACTTTGAAAGTAGTGATTTTGGCAAAAAAATAACACCTGAAAAACAAGTCTTTGTGGGCATTTTTTATAGTATGCAAAGCTAAACTCATAAAGACAGGGAAAGAACCCCCAAATCCCTCCAATATCACAATCTTGGCACCTTCGCTTCACTCTTACTCTCTGTGTCACTGTGGGTAAACGTTTGAACTAAAGCTTTGTCTGTTTCAAGCAAAGGTGGAGATGCTTTACGTTAGTAATTTTCCACCAGTTCCAGTACCCAGACAACTACTGGCCACAGAGAAAAAGACTGACGCTGTGATGGTTATTAATGAATTCTTTGGAGAGATTTTGGTTTCAGCTCTTAATCTAGGACATTTTTCAGAGGAGCAGTTTCAAAGACCAGAATAAACCATCTTGAATCCCCTGCAGCCTACGGCAAAACAAGCTCCACGGGAAACAAAGGACCATATTTCAAATTCTTCTCCTAAACCAGGCAAAGAAATGACTTAAGGAAAGGCGCTCTTTTTCCTCCCAGTCTTCAAAACAAATACTCTGACCACTGTGTTATGAGGGTAGGCTTCCAGCACTAAGTCCTTTGAATATTGCTTCTGAGTTTATTTTAAAGAAATTTCGTCGAATTCTCCTCACTACTACCATTAATCAGTCAAATGCCACTTTTGACAGCTCAGTTTGTCCCCCTCAAACATTCATGCATATGTATTGCTACTTCTTCATGTTGAGCACCTTTAAACTGCTCATTTTGGGCCCTCACCTTTGCACTGTAATTAGGAGCAGTATCATTTCAATATTATGAAGTCCGATACAAAAAAAGTTAAATAAGCTTTTACTCCAAGCACTCAGCTAAAATTTCTAAACTGACAGCAGTCACAAAGCCTTCAGGTGCAAGTAGTCATCAGCTTATAAAAACCATTTATATTACATGTCTGCTCATTTCCGTGAACTCCTCCCTGAGATTAAGGCAATGCCTACATACAAGCTGACAGGAGCTAAGGAAAGCCTTCCAGCTGCAACTTTTGCTTGTGCTGTCTGTACCTGAAGGTGGTACGTTGTAATTACTCACTTTCTCATGCATATCTGTTTCCAAGGCAAATGTCACTTAACCAGAAGGCTTTTGCATCAACAGAAGTAGTTTATTTATCTTGTTACATTTGTTTTGATATATTCAGGGCTTCTGTCAGAGTACAGTAACACCACAGCATAAAAAATCAACAGTAAAATTAGATGGAACCTGATCATCTCTAACAACCATTTCTGTTCACATAAAGACAATTGGAGTGCAGCCCAGTCTCCGCTTCTGTGTTTCCCAAGGACTCCTCAGACACTCACCAGGAATGGAATATGGGCTAAACTGTTATGCAACAAGGTCCCAGGTGCCTTCTCTCCTTAAAAGTCCCATGTGCTGGTCCCACTGGTGACTGGTGATGCACTTTTGTGAGGATCAGCCTGCAACATGTTGGAGAGGCCCTGCCTTTCGTTCACTCAACAAGCTCCTATGTGTACATGAGATCATGAGACTGCTTACCTATAAGGCACACATAAGGTGCTCCTTAACAGGTCAAAAGTGCTTCCTGCCAAAAAGGGAGAGCTGGGCAAAATCACCATTAACGAACATACAGGGCTCACCCTACACCAGGAAGTCCTACCAGAAGTTACCTGACTTGGGCACATAGATGTATAACACATGCTTAATATAAAATTCAGCACAGAATAAACTTTTTTTTTTAAAAAAAACCCCTTATGCTGAATATCCCTCTCTGAAGTACAAGCGATTCTTATTGATCTCTTTTTCCTAAATCAGCATGGTTTTTTCAGTACTTTTTTCCACGAGGCACACCTCACTGCCACTTGGAGGCTTTTACTGCTGTCGAGCCCTGCCACCTGCCGGCTCTCCTGAGAAAGACAGCTGGAGAGACCCCCAAAATCACAGGCTCGCCGAACTGAAAGGAACTTCCAGAGAGCCTTCTGCCCAAATACTTGTGGGAAAGGATGGTCCTGGATATGTCAGGCTGAGTCTCGACTGCTTCTAGCAAAAGAGACTCCACCATGACTCTGAGCAACATTCCAATATTAGCTCTTCTCACAGTGAAGTGTTTTTTCCTTATGCCCAGACAGAATTTCCTGAGGCAATTTGCCTGTTGTCTTGTGAAATAGCGAGTTTTGACACCCACAGCTCTTCCTGTACCCACTAAGCACATTGCTCCATTCCTAGAGGCAAAGACGTTGATTACGCACTGTTTACTTTTGGTAAATCTGACCTGGCTTGTCCCAACCACGCTATTGCCCTTCACATGTAAGCAAGCAGCTTCCATGCGGATATGTTACATACTGCTCCTGGAGTGTGCTCACCAGTCTGCAGTTTATTGGTTCCTTCTTTTCCTCTTCCTAATGCTTGTCCTCTTCTTGCTGTCCAGGACCTTCCTCTTGTTTCTATGACCTATCAAAAATGATAGAGTGGCTTTGCAATCATAGCAGCAAGCTCTCATGGCACCCTCAAATACATCTGCCCAGGTCCCAGAGATCTTTTTCTTTAGATATTTAAATATCCATCTACAATTTGTCCAGACAGTCCCCAGTCAACTTGATGTGGTGGTGGGTCATTTCAGCCTTGCTGTTTGACACAGAGCCAATGCTGGTGGCTACAGGCATACATTAGTCTGTCATGAATACCGTATTTAAAATCTTGGTAGAACAATGCCAAGGCACTTTATGCTTTGTGTAAATCTTCAGCTACTGAAATCAGGCATGTACGCCGAAATAATCAGTTCTCATGGATGATAAAAATAGTTTCCAAGGTTGTGCAAAAAATTTAAAGTGATCTGAAATTGATTAAAGGAAGCGTTAAAAACTACTTTTGTTCTTTAATCTTATGGTCACTTGAAAACTGGCTGATACTTTGATTGCTTGGCAATAATATGAAGATACTATTTCATATCTGATACATATATTACAAATGTGTATAATTTATATTGTCTAGGTAAATTATCACTGCCTAAGACATACTGCAAAACCTCAGCGATCTAAAGACACAAATCAGGATAACACACTGCATTTTACATAACCTAAGTCCATATCACTTTCAGAGCAAGCTCAGGTCTGGCCTGTAAGGCATGCCTGGCCCTCAGCTGCAGCTTTGGGTTGCCACTAAGTACAGATTTAAACAGGAAAGTAGGCTTTCACCTATTCCTGCAAGATGCACCGTCCGTGTAATATTAGTAACAATCAAAAGCAGACATAGAATAGTTCAGCTTGAAAAGAGATGTTCAGGGAGTCATCACATTCAACTTCCTACTCAAAACATAGGTGCAGCTGTGAGTAACTGCATCACAACATGAACAAGTAGGAATGCAATTTGTCATACAAAAAAAGTAGCATGACATACAAAAAGGTCTGACCCTCAATAATTTTTAATTGCACAGAAAAAAGATTGAGGAAACAAGGGAGCTTCAAGGGGGAAAGATAATTTTGCTGTATGCAGTGAAGTTAGACTCCTCTTAACATACAAAACAATAATATTGCAAAGATTTCACATGTCTTGTAATATGTGAAAAAATATACAGTACCAAACATAATTTTCACTGAGAAGTGAGGGCTGAAATGCAGAATAGTGTAAACCACTCCTTTAAATTAAGTTTTAGGGTTAGAAGATAGAAAAGCTTAAGACTGTTAGGACTATTTTCCATGTGTACCTGACTTGTCTCCTTCACTGGTTTCTATTACACCAGGATGAGGAAATATTTCCACCTTTTAGCCTAAATATGACATGTTAAAATGAGTAACAACAGGATGCATCATGAATAGCTATATTTAAATACTGTGTTTAATGGAAATGTGTTCCATTTTTGTGTTTATATTTTTATCATATTGAAATAAATTGCTTGTCTCATTTCTCATAGCTTTTTATTCACTGTTTGTGTTGGAGTCACCTTAATCATAAATTGTAAACACAGAGGCAGGGCCTTGCAACTGGTTTAATTAGCTAAAATGCATTTCGAGTGTGGTGAATTGGAAAAAGGTCAGCTTATCAAAACACTCAAAAATGTTATGGTTTGCTGGCAAGGCTAATATAATTTGTAACTGCCTAGAGATGACTGGTTTTGCATGTCTACCCACACTTCAGAAGTTTTTAAATTAGTAGTTCTCATCCTCTCCATCTACTTTATTTGAAAGAGGAAAGAAAATTTGTACAATTCCAGATTTTGTGTTGTTTCAGAACTCCGAACTAACAACTTACTGAGCTGAAATAGTTCACCTCAAAAGAAGGAAAATAAAAGCTCTCTCTGAACCTTTGGAAGAGAATGCCTGCAAAAGGTCCACTGTTTCTATGAGATGCAATGATGTTTGGCCATCTTTTGTACAGTGAATACCAACAAAGCCTATTGTGGTGTCCTCACACTGAGGCATGTTCCTGGGGCAGAGGTGGAGGGAGGTGATGAAGACTTTCCTCAGAGACGGCAGAATGGGAATAATTTAGTTCTGCAGCAGCTTACCCTGACTGACGTGCCCATCCACATGCCTTTTCCTGACACCTATCCTGCCTACCTCAACCTCATTTTCTGCCCTGCTAGTTGCCCAGCCCATGACCCTATTACTTTCCCCACCAACCTCCCACAACCTTACACATGGCCATACAATACCCCTCCTTCCCTGCACCACCCCAAACCTGTGCCTGCTGCCCCACACTAGCTATCCTTGCTTTGCTCCCTACTACAGCTGCACCTGTAGCTCCCCATTCTTCTGTCCCATCTCCCCAGCCCTAGCCCACTCCTTGCTGTCCTGCCTTCACCACCAGCACTGTTGCTATCCTCGCCCTCTCCCAGCCCACCAACCCCATTCCATCATCCTGTCCTGGTCCCTCTACATCTCCCCCACCATCCCCAGCCTACTCCTGCTGGGTCATGTTTGAGGATGTGGAGCCAAGTCATTGTGGCGAGCACTTCCCAACAAGTTTTCTTACTTCATCTGGGTGTAGGACAGGTTTCTAATTGGTCAGGAGTTAGGAACTCCACCTTGCCAGCATTTCTGAGGTGGGAGCAATGTTTCCAGTGTGGCTGTTTCCTCAGCTACCATAGCTTAATCAGGTTCATCTCCAGGTTTGTCCTATCACAATGGCTGTCCCTTTCCCTCTTAGTTTTCCAGGTGGTGACTTTTCTGAAGATAAAGGTTAACAAGAGGGAAGGAGCCAGAGCACTCTGCAGCTCACATACTGCATTACAGTCTACCTTTAGAAAATGCTTATTAGTGACCATCACATCCAAACCACTTTGCCAGAGAAGGAAACAGAAGCAGCGCCTAATGCTAGAGAAAGTACCTCTAGCCTCCAGGATGTCCCTTTTGTTTGTTTTTTGCTGAATATGGTTCTGATAAACTGTCTCACAACAGCCCTCTTTCTGAAAGACATGGTCGTTTCTCAGACTTTAAAGATCTATTGGGGGAACAAACCCTTTATGTTTGTCACTGTGTTTGTGGAAACCAAGGAAAATGCAAATATCCCCAGTACAAGTACAACTGTTCAGAACATGAAACACAAATTTCAAGCATGGAAAAATAATCAAAGATCCCTAGATCCTCCACGTCTCTTCAGATCATATGGAACAAATGTTTACAGCTAATTCCATACAGCTTTTTTATTTTCTTCCAGGGAGAAATTAGATTTCACAGTTGAAGGAATTGAGCTCCATCCAGCAAAGAGGGAGAGTATTATATCTTGCATTTCTCTAAATGGGAAGAAATTTGTACAGAGCACAGGCTGCACTCTGCACTTTCTGCACCAAAGGATCCTCCCTTCAGCATAACTGAGCAGTTAGTGCAAGTACCTTCCGACTCAGCGCAAGAGGGTCTGCTCACAGGGGAAGGGCAGCCTGGGCAGTGAAAATGCAGTGCAATGAATACATTTCATTTCTGGAACTGTAACCTCATTTCAAAAAGAAAAAAATAGTTGAACATTTCCTTTCAGATAATTTCAGCTGTTGCAATTTCTTTTCCACTAGTGGAAACAGTGGATCTGGACAGGAAGTAGTTTTGCTGTCAGGATTTTTTTTCAGGTTTCAAATCATTTTCTATCTCAAGTTGTAATGAGAAGTCAAAATATGGAAAAAAATTTTTAAACTTGAGCCAGAGCACTTCAGTAATTAAGTGGCTTATACACGAAATTTTGTTTAATAGGAGTTTGCTATTTATTTTGTAATTTGTATTTGATATATTAATATACCTTCCTATAGTTTTTAATATTGCTTTTTAACATATAGTGTTGCAAGGTATAGTTTGTAGAACATAAGGTTCTAATATTTAAATGAAATTACATATTGTGATAAATCTTTTTGTTTCTACTCATTTCTTTGTGTGCATTCACTGCAAAGTATTGTGAAATACAGAGGTTTGGATTTTCTAGCATTTCTACAAATAATAATGGAAGTACTTGGCCTTTTGTCTAAGCTGCCCTAAGTGTAGACTGCAGCCACTGTGTGGCTTCAGCTGATATTCTCTGGACTCTCAGTGGTCATAGGGTTAGAGTTGATGTGGATTAGGTATCTAGTCTCACATGAACAAAGTCATCAGTCATAGAATCATAGAACAAATCAGGTTGGAAAAGACCCCTGGGATCATCGAGTCCAACCATTGACCCTACA